>NC_041386.1:365920182-365922756 GCF_002162155.2 Triticum dicoccoides | reverse complement strand
TGAAGGGAATACTAATTAAGCTATGAATGCATGCCCCCCAACTAAGGTTCACCTAGCAAAGTACAATGTAGCAACCCCCACCTCCACACACACACTTTCAGTCGGCAGGCCAGAGACGCATATATCTCACCAAGATGGATCGTAAAACAAACCAAGAATAATCCACCGTGGTCGTACAACCTCTCTATTGTTGTTGGTCAAAGTGATGGCCATCCATCCGACCCTGGAGATGGGCTAGCTCGCCAATAATCATGCAAGTAGCTAGTCCCCGAAGACAACCACTGTATGCGTGTGGCCCAAAACATGTATGGAGAGCTGTGTTTTTGAGTAACAATGAACAACATTGATGTGGCACCGTGATTTCGAACTAGAAATCCACATACTGAGTGAGGTTTAGGTTGACGATGTGTATGTATGTTACACCACACTTCAAGCCAACGACGGGGATTCATATATGCATGCATGCGTGCATAGTATATGTGCTCAAACTTAATTAGATCTGAATCTCACCATGACCTATACTACGATAACACTAACCAAATGAAGAATCCGCCATGGTAACCTATCTTGTTCTTAATCAAGGTGATCATTGATGTCTACGCGGGCCCACAAATATATAGTCTTGTCGCGGATAACCACGCGAGGGAGTGTATCGTTCGAAGGCAACCACTACATGCATATGTATGGAGGTGATGCGTGGATGCATGTTTGAATACACAACATTGATCTGGCGCGTGTGTCAAAAATCGTACACTAGCTCCCAACAAAGAGCGAGATCGGTTCATGATGGTGTCGTTGTACTAGCCACTTCGACTCGATGGGAGGGATTCATGCATAAACATGCATATGTTTGTGCTCAAAGTGTATCATGCATGTCATCCCAGAGCAAAAATAATAATCCCCTCCTAAGTCAAATTAACCTCTCTTGTTGTCAGGCAAAAAGAAGTGATGGACCAAGCGGGCCCACAGATGGAAAGCATCGATATCGCTAATAACCTCTTAAGTGGGTGCGAGAGGACAACCACCACCGCTTTGCATGTGGGCCAAACATATATATGTTGAATATCCAAAATGCACAACTTTGATGTGCCACATGCCTCAAAAACCGTAAACCATGCACCCACACATAGCAAGGTTAATATCAGGCGTACTACATATGATGGTCCCCTTTACCCCTCTTCACCGCATACTATATCCTCCTACCATAATATATGTACAACCCAAAAGAATCCTCATCGATGGTGAAATTAATCAACCTCTCCCGATGTAGGTCAAAGTGATGCATGCATGCATGCATCGACGATGGCCTCATGGGCCCACAGATGGAAGCGTCACACATGAGTGTCCTAGCTAGGATATATATGCATGGAGGCGTCACACGTGAGTGTCCTAGCAAGGAAGTGCCTCCTTAGTACGCGCAGAATAAATATTCCTCCACCTAACACCGGGGACCCACCGGACGGGCCACCGTATTTCGCAAAAAAATGTTTCCCCCTAACTGCTGGGACCCACCAGTTAGATCTTCGCACGCAAGGAAGTGCGTCCGGGCAGAAAAAAACAAGATTCGCCCCCTGACTGCTGGGACCCACCAGCTACATCTTCGCACGGAAGGAAGTGCCTGATAGTCGAGACCCACCTAGTCGAAGCGTACGTAGCGTTGTCATTCTGGTCGTGAACGTGTACGTACATGTTGGTCAATGTAGAGGCGCACATGTGTCGTAGTAGAGGAGCGCACGTAGCATGTACACGTACATACAATGGCCAGGGTGCAAGAAAGTAAATACGACCATGTACATACATACGTGCGGGGTCTTGAACGCCTACTTGCGCGTACGTACGGCCATGGCTCATCTACATGGCTGGGTCGGAACGGAGAACATCATCGTTGTCGTGTTCATGGGGAGCCAACCGGCTGGGTCGGAACGATATGCGTCGTCATGTTCATCGGGAGGGCTTGGACGGAGCAACCGATGGAAACGAGGCTTGGCGTACCGCAAAATGGAGGAAACGTCCTTGTGTTCGACAGACCACGTTCGAAATGGGATCCTGTTATCGGGAGGGGTCTGGCGTACCGCAAAACAGAGGAAACGGACCTCCTATGATCGAAACGGGGGTCCTGTTGATTGGGATGGGTGTGGCATACTGCAAAATAGAGGAAACAGACTTGTGTTGGAGTGCTACGGTCGAAAAGGGGGTCCTGTTCATTGGGAGGGGTGTGGCGTACTGCAAAACGGGACTCCACGGGATACTGTTCATCGCCACCGTCGACCCCCTCCAGCCTCCACGGGCTACTGTTCATCCACCGTTGACCTCCTCCAACCTCCACCTATGACTGTTCATCCATGGGCTCCTTTCATCCAGCCTCCACCGCGCGCTACTCCACTGGCTACTCTTTAACCAGCCCTCTCCACGGGCTCCTGTTCAACCACCCCTCCACGGGCTACTGTTCATCCTGCCCTCCACCGAATACTGTTCATCCAGCCCTCCACGGGGTGGTCCTGTTCATCCAGCCCTCCACTGGGTCCTGTTCATCTAGCTCCAACCAGCTCGATCGATCGGGATGCTGTTCATCCA
>NC_041386.1:365906042-365919971 GCF_002162155.2 Triticum dicoccoides | reverse complement strand
AGGCAGCATCGATCGGCTTCAGTTAGCAGCAGTAGTGAAGAAATCGCTCGATCGGGTTTAGTTAACAGCGATCGGTCGATCGCTCGGGTTCAGTAATGCGTAGCCTGCAGTGCAATCGCTGGTGTTCAGTTAGAGCCCAACGCCTCACTCGGGTTCAGTTAGAGCCCAACGCCTCGCACCCATGCGCGTGCATGTACGAGAGAAACACGCATCGCTCGGCCCTGACCACCCACCGTAACCGGGAACACCCCGATATTTTCCTCGCCCTCACTTCTACCATGGTTTTTTCCGTCATGGACGGCCCAAAGAATGTCATGCAGCTGTGTCTTCGGCCCGCCCTGGATGAAAAGCCCATTTTATGTCATGATTTTTTGTCATAGAAGTAGGAACCCATCACATCTATGATGATACCGTGTTTTATCACAATTATTGTCATAGAAGTGTCATAAGTATGACAGAAAAAACTTTCGTTCGGCCCAAAATGTCACGGATGTGTCTTTTTTGTAGTGATGTCGGTGTCACACTTTTAACTAGGGATTAAATTAAACTAAACTAAAGGTTAAGAGTGGCTGGGCCCCGCATGTCATTGACCCAGATGTTAATTAGGATAGTGTTAATTAGTGGTTAGGCCTAATCAAGACAGTGCCACATCTGTCGGCCAGATTAAGCCGGCGGTGACTCTCCCGCGCAGCGAAGGTTTGTTGGAATTACTCCTCCGGCGACCATTTGTCGCACGGATGGTCTCTATCGGTTGCTGGTGGACACGCGCATCAAACGGAGGTGGCGAAATGCACTAGCGTACTCGGTATCAAGGACGATGACGTGCTAGGCGGCGCCGTGACCTTGGGTTTGCACGGCTGTGGGGATGCATGGTGCTACCGATCGTTGTAACCAACCAGGAGGCCTCTCTGGATCACCAGGAGCACGACGGGTAGCAGGGTAGGGTACATCAAGCTCGGAGGCAAGGTGCATGATGACAATGGCGGACAGCGAGCTTCGACCAGAGGGGAGCTATGCCTAGAGGGTGCATGGGGTAATAGGAGGAGGGGGAGAAGGAGGCATAGCTCACAGGGGGTCGATTCGAGGGCCCAGTGGGTCGGGGGAGACGTCGGAGGTGGTGAACCGGCGCCGAAGATCTCGGCCGTCCGAGGTTGATGAAGAGCATGGTGCAGACGCTGTAGTGCGTACCCAATTTCATGGGTCCTCGAGGAGGAAGACGGAGCTGCGGTAGTTCTCCTGGACACGCTGGATGCACGAGGGAGGGCTAGTGGCCGCAGTGAACGGTGGCGGCGGTGATGAGCTCTGCTCGGTGGTGGTCCAAGGACGGGGTGCAGATGAGGGAGAGGCATGGGAGAGAGGGGGGAGTGACCAAGGGGTTGTGTGGCGCTCATAGGCGTCTTGACGCAGCGGCGGCAAGCAGGAGGTGGAGGGCGTGTGCCCGCGCATGTCGAAATGTGCCCTCGTGCCTTCTGGCACGAGGTTGATGACGACTAGCGCTGAGGAGGTGGGCTAGGCCAGCTCCACTGGGCCACCAGATAAGTGGCTGGTAGGTAAGGTTTTCTGCTCTCGTTTTTCGGTTTTGTTTTGTTTGTATTTATTTTTCCATTGTTTTAAATTCAAACAAGATGCAAAACTAGTGCCAACTTCTCTGAAATATGTTTATGTTGCTAGATGTGATTTTCCAAAGCACATAGAACAACTCAGCGTCATTTGAAGTTATATTCTAATTATATGAATATAATTCAAATTCCAATAGCTATTAATTTAAATTCATGTCCCAAAATTAAATCCTTAAAAATGTTCAATATTTTTGGTTTGGACCAAAACCCTTGCCAAAATAATCAAACGTCAATGAAGGGATTTTTGGAAACATTGAATGAGATTTTTTGGGTTCTTTGCACTTATTAAAAAAATTTTGAGGCTTTGAATAATCCTCAATTCAAATTCATTTGAATTTAACATAATGCATGGATGCTGATGCAAGGACATGTAAGGACTAGGATTGGGTTGTGACAAGGTTTCTCTTCTTATCAGAGCAACTCCAATGGGCCGACCAAACAGATGGTGCTTTTGTCCGCTTTTTGTCCATTTGGGTCGGCCGCCCGCCCGGCGTCCGCCCTGTTTTAGATTTGGGATGGTAATGAGCCCAACGTGCCAACCCATTTCATGTCCGCACACAATTTTTGAAAAGGCCCGCAACCATAGATCATGCCAGCGGCCATGTCTCATGCCAGCACCATGCCAGCGCTGGCATATAATGTCGGCTTCAGAATAACAACACACAGTTCATGCTGGCGCACTCACCGGCGGCCAGCAGACAAAAAAAGGGTGGGACATGAGTTCGACCACGCCATGGAGGCCGCCGGCATACAAAAAAATGATGGCACTCGCCACCATAGATCACTCATCGTCAAACATGAGCATGTAGGCCTGCATCTTCTCGAACCACGGCCTCTTCCTTGGCGACACGGTGTGGAGATCCACCTTCATGAACTCCAACCCGGTCATCATGCTCGCGAGATCCACTTCTTTCACCTTGGTCTTGGCGTTGGCGGCCTCGATTTCTAGCATCTTGGCTTGCTTCTTCGCCTCCATCTCAAGCATCTTGGCTTGCTTCTCCGCGTCCATCTCAAGCCTCCTCCTTTGGATCACCATGAAGGTGTTCATCTGCTCTTCTTTGTAACACTGGCGCTCCTCCTCCCTTGATTCCTTCTTGCTCATCATGCCCTCCACACTTGCGATCAAGGCATTCGATGCCGCATCCTTCTTGTCCTCCTTCTTCGAGTTGGTCTTCCCCGCGGCCGTGCCTTCTCGCCGTCCCCAACATCCTCCACGGCTTCTTTCTCCCCATGCAACTTGAGGGCAGCGTATTGCGCCTTGAACATCTCCTCGTCTTTGATGACCCTAAAGCAATGGGAGAGGTTGAAGCACTTGCCATTGTGTTGGACCTTGAATGCCTCCAAAGCTTGAAATGCCTACAAATGTATTTCATGCAAGCATATTGGCAAATTGTATACAAATGAACATGCAAGCATAAACGGAATGACACAAAAGAGGGTGGCTACCTAGCATACCATGTCTTCCATGCTGATACTGCTCATGGGGCGGGCCTTAACGCTCTCAAGAGTGGCACAAAACTTGTTGCACTCTTGTTGGATCATCCTCCATAGCTTCGAAATGGACACCCACCCGCGCGTGCTTACTATTTGGTACGGTGGAAACTTCTTGCGCTAATGGAACTCATGGTGGACCCGAATCCAAAAGGTTGATGCCTTTTGTTCGGCGCCTGTCTTGGGGTCTTGCCCTATGTCTCTACAACACTCACAAAGAAGCTTGTCCTCAGCCGCCCTGTATGCCTTGGTCCACTTGCTCTTGTGCTTCGGCTTTGCCCCGCCGGCTTGGTGGCGAGCTCGTCCTAGAACAAAGGTTCCCCTTCGATGTCGCACTCGTCCTCTTCCTCTTTCCCATAGTCCTCCAGAAACACATGGTCGAGTGGGAAGCCTTCTAGGTCAAGGCCGACCTGATCATGCATGAAGGCCACCAGACCTTGATCAAAGGTGGACAACGTGAACGCCCCTCAACCGTCCTAGCTTTGCCTCTCGTCGGGATCGTAGCCAGCACCGGCGGCACCGCCAGCGGCCGGTGCACCACCTTCGAAGATCATGTTCTACATGTAGTCCTTATCGCCCGGCAGCACATCGGCTAGCTTCTACCACGCTCATTTCCTTGCACGTCCGGTGTCGAGCCGCTGGCCACCGGTGTGGCGTTGAGGTCGATGGACGCGGGCGCGGTGGAAGGCACCAACACGCTCACCTCGGGCGAGCACTCCCCGAAGAGGCGGGAGCCCTGTGGGTAGACATGGAAGCCGGGCATCGGGGTGCAAGCCGACGCACGGGGTGTGCAAGTTAGCACCATTTGGGGGAACATGGATGAGCTGGCACTGGCCGCCGCCATGGCGGCGTTGACGAGGCCGTGCTGGCTAGGGTTTAACCTTAGCATATAGAGTGACTCCCTCGTTGCCGCCGCGACCCGAGCGGTGGTGACCTCCTGCTGCACGGCGGCCGTCGTGATGGCTTCATCCTCACGTCTGCCGCATGCCTCCAACACTTCCTCTTGGCCGACTCCCATGCCCATTGTTCGGGTGTCAGCATCTTCTTCGGCTTGGGCGCGGTGTCGGTTTTGCGAGGGGGGGGGGGCGAGGCTATCCTTTGCCGGAGGGGGCGATCGTCATGCCAGATGAGGCGAGGGAGGCCAGGCTGGCGGCAACATCGAGGGAAATGGTGGAGGCTGCCACCACCAGCGGGCCCGGGGGGGAGGAGAAGGCGCGCGTGCGTCCATCTCGTGTCAATAATGAAGGAACTCTCCATCATTTATATTACTGGACACAATTGGATTCTATTGTCTTTGTACAATCTGAAGCCCACTGATCAACTGCTGTTTGTTTTAACAAACATGCCACAATGAGACCCTCTCACGTTCAAAAGAAGGAAAGAAAAAGACTGGATCCAGGTCATGGAGCCTAGCAAAGTTAGAAAGCTGAAGTATGAAATAATAGCAGACCAGAGACGATCGTTGATGTCTCGCACATTGGTACCATCTCACCATCGGATTGAGCACCGGCACCTGCTCTGACAACACTGGCTCTTGCACTGACAGTGATAGTAGCTCAGTCTAATCCACTAGAGGATTGGTCATCGACTGTGTCAGCGGATCAAGCTGATCTACCGGAGGATCGGGCATCAACACGGGCACCTGCTCTGACACCGGCACCAACTCCACAAGGAGCATCATCTCCAGCAGGAGCAGCTACACTACCAATCGCACCACCACGAGCACCAGCAATGACGTGGGCACGTGCACCAACACTTGAACTTGCACTTGCATCTGCTCTGGCCCGTGTAGCGGCAATAGACCCAGCACTTGCACTGGCAATAGACTGGGCTGCAATTCGCACTACATGCACCAATGTCCTTACAAAAGCTGACATCTCCACCTTCCTTGTAAGCATTGGCAGCCCAAGTGCTTCATTCTTTTTTCTTTCCATGTTGTTTCACATGATTCACTGTGTTAATCTAACTGTTTGTGTATATCTTCTTTTTTGCATACAGAGAATTCCTTGAGCAACAAGGGAGTCGTTGAATAAACCGGGCGACCATGGCCAAGTTTCTCTTACCATGCGCAACCTTGAAATTCTTCAGTAGCAACACGCAACTGCCGAGCTGATCTATCCTCCGAGAGCTTTTGATGTAATATGGCATGGTGAAACAAGTGTCCTATGTGTATAAATAGTACTATAGAATTATTTATCACGTAGGACATCATGAAAGAATTGCAACTCTGGTTGCTTGTTAGGAACTATCATTTGATTTCATTCTAATAGTTGTTGTGCTTTATTTAATTTTCTCTATTCTCCTTACGAAAGCATCTAAAACCAGCATCGCACCGATCACATGCAATATTTACCAGATGAAATGTGCTGAGTTAGTACACATGGGCCCGTAAACATGCAGGCCCACCACCTTTGACCCAAAGTCCAGACCCGTCAGCCTGTTTAAGTATTTTATTCTCATCTGGACCCCACATCATGTCATATGTATTCCCCTTGTTTTTTTCTTATGTATAAATTTGTGATATAAAATATTTTTATATTTCTTTATAGAGGGAGTATCTCTCTATCAAAAATGTATTTATGTGTAACTAGTTACTCATGCGTTTCTACTTCCTTTTTCTGATAAGCGGGGCATCCAACAACGGGGTCCATGTGCCATGCACCAAATTAGGCGCACAACTTCATAGTAGACTCACCCAGTCATAGAGCTGAAGTAATGCCCAATGAGTTGTTAAATCACAAAAACCCCACCTTTCCAGTAATAGTAGAAGTTGGAGAGACGAAGCAGCAATATTTCACTTGGCCTGAATCCCCTTCTCCCTCGTCTGATAGTTCAATGAAAACCTCCTCTCGGTGATTGCTTAGGGTTTTCTCATGGAGAGCCAGGCACGAATTCTTCATCCATCCCTAATAAATCCTAGTCCCACGGTTGTCCATAATCCTAGGATGGGAACTGCCGCGGTTGATGCATTTTTCTTCCTACTGAATCTAGTTTGTTTCATTTGCAGTGCCCAAAGTGCAAGGACCCTATAGGTTTTTGCACCCTTCACGAGACACCAGACTTGTTCCTTCCTATCATAATACATGATTATAAAACGCGCATAGTATATTCCTAGAATCCTCTTTTCTATCCAGGAGGGTTGTGGTTTTTGAAAATGATGTTGACTACTTTGAAAATTTTGATTGCTATATTTGGATAAAAGGTACTAATACCATGGTCAACACTGATGTGAAACCGGAAATTATTTCTAGATCTGGATAGCGAATAAATTGTGTTCTCATATTATTTCTCATGCAGTGCATCCCTTGCTCTGCTAGAACACATGTAATCAAGAAGGTCGGCCTTGCCATAACTGAATATACCAGTTTAATCGTCACATTGGAGACGTGCCATGGATATAAGTTCACAGTTGGGTTCATGAACCAAGAAAATCGCTCCTTTTTTATGGTTGAGCTTCGATAAAATTTCTCAAGTGTTATGGACTAAAGTTGGCACATAGATGTTGATGGAAATAGCAGAAATTGGTCTCATCTTCCCTGTGAGATTCCAACCCGATGTTGTTCCAGTAGTTCTTCCATGTTAGTTTTTTATTTGGTTCTTTCATGTTCTCTCGATTACTTCTTAATCCACCTATTCTGTCTAACTAATCACAATTTGACTTTAGAAGTAGCAACAATTTGTGATTCCCTTCTCTCGTGAAAATGCTACTTCTAACTAATATTTCTTATAATTGGTGGCATGCGTGGGTTATTACAAAGTGTAGGACACTACTCGTTTGTTATTTGACAAGAACTCGACTATTACTGATGGCACTGAAGTTGACTAGGATAACATCCACAAGATCCCACACTTTATTGATTGTCTTCACGTCGGTCAAATAGACATTCATGTCTGATGACCAGACTCATCCACAGGCGTGCTGATGATCATACATACATCACCAGTGCGCGACACAAAGACAAGCCGGAGAAGCCGCTCTTCGTGAGATCAAGAAGAGAATTAAAAAGACCCAAGATAATCTAAAGAACACCTTGGGAGGGCCTCCCTTGCCGGGCAGGAAAGACTGGCCAGGTCGACACCACCCAAGGGAAAGCCCAGACTTGCCCCGACAAGCTTGTCGGGGCCGTCAAGCTCCTCAGCCGAGATGCCACCGCTTAACCTCATCACACCCAAGTCACTAGTCGGGTCGGTGTCAAGGTGCTAAGAAACTAGGTGGATCCCATATCGCACTTGGCAGCATCAAGAAGACGGGGTTAGCTTTATTGACACCCATCTAGGGGGCGTGTCAAGCTGATAAAAACAAGCAGATAAGTGGCGCGGCATGCTTGCCGGGATTCACCCTCGACACGACACCTAGCAGTGCATTTAATGCACTTTGTCCTAACTGCCAGAGTTAGGTATGATAGCATTGTTAGCTATCCAATCACACCCAAATGACTGTTTTGCCACTGTGATCGCCCATTAACCTATAAGAGGAGGCCTGAGGCAACCTAGCAAAGGGTTCGAACACTTCGACCCCCTACACTTGTAAGCTCAATGCTCTCCCCCAAGACACCCTTGTCGGGCCAGAGTGCATTGAGCCTTCGTCCACCTCCAAATCAATCCACCAAATGCTGGAGTATGGTTTTATGCTGCAAGGCGGCCCGAATCTGGGTGAAAAGTGAGATGTCCATCATCCCGTCGTCCCCTATTGCTTCTATTCTTTGTGCAACACGATCGTCCCCATGTCGAACCACAAAGGGGCACCCCTGCCCCATAGTTGATCGTGCTTCCACGCCGACAAATTTAGCGCGCCAGGAAGGGTACGTCACTTGTGCGAACCTGAAGTAGTAGTCGGCGCATCGATCTTAGCCAACATTCAACATCCAAGGCTCCTAAGAAGAAGAGCGGAGTCAGAGCGCATCCTTCTTCCTCGAAGGCCTTGCTACCCGTGGCCATGGGCACTACGGCTGCGGCAAACGGGGCCGCCAAGGCAAGCGGTGCCAATAACCATCCTGCTACTTCTGTGGCAGGGGCCGCGGGCACAACCCAACCCCTTCAGCATGTCGTTGGTCAAGCTCCCATCGGAGCAGGCCATGGAGGCGCTCAGCTTCCTCCTGTACAGCCCACAGACTTGACCAACCGATGTAATGTTAACTCCTTCTCTAGCACGCACTGAGATCCATTGAACACACCTCCTGGAAGGGCAGAGACAGGGCGTGCACCTCTCCCAGCATCAGGCCAGCGCCACAACACTCCTAATGACGCCATCGACCCCCAACGACTATACCCGCACGGGAAGGGCCCGACTGACCAAGAGCCTGGTCCCCGAGAACAGCTTCAGCCGTGTAAAGTCCCTTTGGCTACAGGTTTGAGGCGACGAGAGCCCGATGGCGCTTCTTCTGGCTTGTCCAGGAGTCGAGCGGTGTCGCGCTCTACCTCCCACACCATCCTAGAAATGACGGCTGAAGAAGTAGCAAGAGCTGAGCTGCTTCTGGATTTCCCCTCCCGCATCAGACAGGATGGATGAATGGAGGGCTACAATTCAAAGTCTCCTCGGGTTCGCTGAGGTCAACAAGCCACCAGGTATGGAGCTGCCATGGCGCCCGCCGCCGATTTTGGTGACTCCAACCAGTGACCTCCCAACATGCTGACACCCCGAAAGTAGCCGTGCGTATCTTGCCTCAGGCCACGATCGTACGGGACAAGCTACGAGTAAAATGAGACTTCGAGTTTCCCCGTGGTGGCCCCGCAGGCCGCCTGTTTTGGACCAGCACCTTCAGCACTGCCCCCTGTATTATGCTGAATAATGAACCTCGGGTAGCGCTAACTCCCTACGCGTCAAATTTGTAATCTTGTTTATTATTATGTTGGGAAATGGTAAAACCAATGTTGGGCCTTGTTGGAGGAGTTTAATTCAAAGCGAACTGACAAGGGGGGCCCATAAACCCCGACCATGTTAGGAACACAAAATCAAGGACCATAACACCGGTATGATGGAAACTAGGGCGGCAAGAGTGAAACAAAACACCAGGCAAAAGGCCGAGCCTTCCACCCTTAACCAAGTATATAGATGGACTAATTAAATAAGAGATATTGTGATATCCCATGATCTTCATGTCCCAACATGGACAAGGTGCACTACACCTGCAACTAGCAATGCTATAAGAGGGGCTGAGCAAAGCGGTAACATAGCCAAACAATGGTTTGTTGGGATGGTGGAAATGTAAGAGGCTATTTCATGGCAATTGGGACGCTTGATAAACAAGTGGTAGGTAGCATGACATAGCGATAACATCGAGACAATTAGCAAGTGAAGGTAGTAGTGGTATCCAAGGTAATGTACATCTTACCTGAAATCTCGCTCAAAAGAAGATCGACTCTATGAAGTAGTCGAACCAACATAGTGGAACGAATCCTCACAATCGCATCGAAACTAGGACTACCGAGACGAAGCACAACCGGAAAGAAGCAAACAACACGGTAAACACACAAGCATGAACAAGACATGATGCACAATCAAGTATGATGCATGACAAGGTAAATGTTGTTACTCATGGCAAACACGATGCACAAAAGAACCCCACATAAAAGCAAGTTTAAATGAGGTCGGAAACAACAGATAACAATTCCGAAAAGTCCCCATGTGCAATTTTTGAATTTGCTACTGTTCTACCCTAAATCATATTTTAAAGTTACTAAACAGCATAATAAAGTGCACCAAGTTTTGAGGGAAAGGAAGAAGGAAGACACTCGCGCACCATTGAGTGGCATCACGAGACACGTCGTCAATCCGACAGGCGCAACGGGGTTGTTGTTGATGAACCTGCGCCAAGTGCTGGCTGGTACTACCTTACGAGGTAGGGTGCCCTGCCTTCACTAGTGACCTACGACAAGTCCAGTGGCCATCGTTTAGCACCCTCAAGCCTAAACTACCTGAGAGGTATGATGGAAAACTGAACCCGGCAGAGTTCTTGGGCATCTATACGATTTTCATACAAGCTGCTGGGGGAAGGGATGAGAAGGTGCTCGCCAACTACTTGACATTGGCCCTCAAACCAAATGTGTGGTCCTAGCTGATGCACCTGCCTGAAGATTCCTTTTCCTCCTGGGCCGACCTATGCAACGAGTTTGTGGGTGGCTTCACGGGCAGCCACCAAGAGCCAGGCCAGCCAAGAAATAGGGAGAGAGCTTACGCAAGTATTTGCAGAGGTTCAGCCGAGTGCACTGCAATATCCCAAAGGTACACCCGGGAGCTGTGATTGCTACATTCCATACAAATATGCGCAATCGCAGAAATGCGGGCTAAGATGAAAGTTCTGTTGCCCAAGATGGTCAGTGAGCTCTACACGCTGGCGGACAAGTGTGCTCGTACTGAAGAAGGGAGAAGACTTCCCGAGGAAGAGGTTGGCATCAAAGTCAAATTCTAAAGATGACGACAACGCTACCACCCCTAGGAAGAAGAACAAGAAGCGCAGCAAGAAGCGAAAGGAGAAGGCAGTAATTGCCATTGAGGGTACTGGTGATCTTAGCACTAGCAAGAAAGCAAAAACTGAGACGCCCGACAAGGAAGCTGCTACATGCGGTGACTATTAGGTGGCAGCGGCTGCTGAGAAAACCAGCAAGTCTGACAGGCCATACCACAAAATCCATAGGATCAAGGGTCATGATGTCCAAGATTGCAAGCAAGTTGAGAAATTGGTTAAGAAACAAAAAGACGAATAGGAAAGGCGTGACAAGGAGACAAACCGGAATCGTACTGGCGGGAAGGTCCGTGGTGGTGGAAACGGACACCATGGCAAGTCTAATCAGCAGGACGAAAAACTCGCCAGAGGCCGTGATAGGAAGGAAAATGAAGATGATAGTGAAGAGGAAGATGATGAAACCAGTGAATAGGAGTTCCAGAAAGCTCCTGAGGTGATGTGCATTGACGGGGGAGCATCTTTGCAATCCTCTCACCGCTAGCTCAAGCATTGATCGTGTGAAGTTAATGCAGCAGAACCAGTAGCAAGCACTTGAGAACCACTCAAGTGGTCCCGCATGCCCATCATTTTTGACATTGAGGATCATCTAGACCACACCACTGCGGTAGGATGCTTGCGGTTGTTAGTTCCGAAAAAATCCGCAACCTCAAGGTCACTAAGATGTTGGTTGACGGCGGGGCAGGCTTGAATTTGATTTCTCAGGATGTACTGAAGAAACTCCAGATTCCATATGAGGACTTGAAGAAAACTGGCACTTTCCAAGGAATCAACCAAGGGAGGAGCCAGCCGAAGGGAAAGATCACCTTGCCGGTAACGTTTGGGGGGAAATAATTTCAGGACAGAGAAGATTGTGTTCGATGTAGTTGAACTTCCCCTGCCATTTAACGGAATTCTTGGCCGACCATCTCTGGCCAAGTTCATGGCCGCATCCCACTACACCTACAACACATTGAAGATGTCTGGTCCTATGGGAGTCATTACCATACCGCCGGATGAGAGATGCAGTTATCTGTGTGGATAAGATGTTTAGGGATGTGGTTGCAGCAGAGGATGCCGGCGGCCCAGGCCCCGCCAAGAGAGAGAAGAAAGCCAAGGGAACCGGCGAGAACTCCGATAAATACTCCGGGAAGCGCGTCTCTTTGGAGTACGCCGTGCTCGGCAGCGACTTACTGGAAAGTTCAAATTGCAAGAGATCCAAGAATGTCCCCCCGGCAACCAAGAAAGTTTTGGCGCAACAGGATAGCTGTGATGGTACCTTCACCATCAGTGCTACCCTTAACAATCAATTGGAAAGCGTGCTCGTTACCTTCCGGCGAGCAAATGTCGATGTGTTTGCCCGGCAACCATCTAACATCCCCGGTGTTCCCAGGGAGGTAATCGAGCACCACCTTGCTGTTTGTCCTCATGCCTGCCCCGTCAAGTAAATAGTCAGAAAGCAGGCCATGGAGAGACAACAGTTCATTGCTGAAGATATCAAGAAGCTAGAAGCGACAGGTTTGGTCCGAGGAGTACTGGATCCAACTTGGTTGGCTAATCCAATGGTGGTGTGCAAGGCTAACGGGAAGTGGAGACTTTGTATTGACTTCACTGACTTGAACAAAGCTTGTCCAAAGGACCCCTTCCCCTTGTTGCGGATTGACGAGATTGTTGATTCTAGCTCTGGATGTGACTTGCTATCCATCTTGGATGCATACTCTAGGTATCACCAAATCTTCATGGCCAAGGAAGACGAAGAAAAAACCGCCTTCATCACCACGTGTGACACATACTGCCTTGTGTGTATGCCATTCGGGCTAAAAAATGTTGGTTCTACGTTCGCAAGGGCCGTGCAGATTAGGTTCAAGGCACAGTTGCACAGGAACATTGAAGTATACATGGGTGATATCGTGGTCAAAATCAAAGACAAATCTTCACTCATAGAAGATTTAAAAGAGACCTTTGCAAATTTGTAGGGGATGAACTTGAGGCTTAATCCAGAGAAATGTGTATTTGGCGTTCTGTCCGGAAAGCTCCTTGGGTTCTTTGTATCTCTGTGAAGATAGTTAAGGATGTGAGATGCTTAACTGGCTATGTGGCCGCACTAAGCAGGTTCATTTCTAAATCCACTGAGTGCGCCTTGCCGTTCTTCAAGATTTTCATGAATGATGGTCCAGTAAAATAGACTCCGGAGGCCGACGCTGCACTACAGGAACTGAAAGCTTACCTTTCTTATGCTCCAACCTTAGTCGCACCCAAACCACAAGAGTCGTTGCTGCTATACTAAGCAGCAACAAACCAAGTGGTTAGTGCAGCCATGTGGCACAGAGGGAAGTGGAAAGATAAGAAGCTATTGCGGCAGAACCTGCAAGTATTGAGCCAATTTCATCCCTTGCAAGATCTGTTCGCGGCAACGAGGGGAAACCACATATCAGCACTCATGATCAGGAGGCTGTGGCAAGAAAGAAAATGGTGCAGCGACTAGTTTACATTGTCAGCACTCTCTTGCAGGGGGTTAGATCAAGGTACTCTAGGGTCCAAAAGCTGATCTTTGGCCTTCTGATGGCCTCGAGGAAGCTGCACCATTACTTTCAAGCACCCGAGATCACTCCACAATAGTGTATTTTGAGGAACCCCGAGGCCACCAGCAGTATATGTAACGCCCCGAGACCGATGTGCCACGTGTTGTCTAGTTATTCATTGTTGTTGCCTTGTCATTGCTTGCGTGTCATGCATTGCATATCATGTCATCATGTGCATTTCATTTGCATACGTGTTCGTCTCCTGCATCCGAGCATTTTCCCCGTTGTCCGTTTTGCATTCTGACGCTCCTATCTCCTCCGGTGCCCCTTTCTACCTTCTTTTCATGTGTGGGGGTTAAACATTTCCGGATTGGACCGGGACTTGTCAAGCAGCCTTGGTTTACTACCAGTAGACCGCCTGTCAAGTTTCGTGCCATTTGGACTTCGTTTGATGCTACAACGATTAACCGAGGGACCGAGAAGGCCTCGTGTGTGTTGCAGCCCAACACCCCTCCATTTTGGACCAAAACCCACCAAAACCCTCTCCATCATCTAGAGTGTTCAATCATGATCGCGTGGCCGAAAACCGCACCTCATTTGGACACTCCTAGCTCCCTCTATGCCTATAAATAGCCCCCCTCCGAAATCCATGGGTTCTTCTCCCCCGAAACCCTAAAAATTCATCTCCTCGGCGCACCGGACATGTCCGCCGGGCCGGACACCCCATCCACCGTCGCCCACGGCCACTGAGAGGCCGCCACGTGTCGCGCCACCGCCCCTCCGCCACCGGCCCGCCAGGCCCGCGCAAGTCCCTCCCCGACCCGCCGCCGCCTACCGCCCGCAACCGCGCCTCGCGCC
>NC_041386.1:365865039-365905551 GCF_002162155.2 Triticum dicoccoides | reverse complement strand
GGCTCCGCCGCCCAGCGCCGCTTCCCCGTCACCGGCCGCCGCCCTCGACGCCGACCGCCACCGTGGCTCACATCGCCGGCACCCGCGGCAGGGAGAGGAGCTCCCGGCTCTGGCGACCGCGCCCGGCCGCGCCGACTCCGGCGATGCCCTCCGCCGCCTCTGCCTCCCCAAGTCCCGGCCGGCCCTTCCCCGGCGGCCTCGAGCTCCAACTCTGGCGGCCTCCCCGTCAAACTCCGGCGCCGACCCCGGCGGTCCTCGGTTCCCGCGCCCAGATCTGGATCTGGAAACCCTAGGGGTTGACCTCTCTTTTTTTCCCTAAGTCCCTAATTATTTTGCTAACTTCATCATGCTATATCTCCGCACCCGTAGCCTCGTTTTGGGCGTGTAGCATATCGAAATGTTCGTCTCAGAGAGTACATCATTTCATCTCATTGCATCATTTTCATTTGAGTTCATCTTGATGCCCGAAATGCTGTTGGAAGAGTGCTATTTGAGATAATTGTCAGATCTGCTGCTCCAAATAGCTATTTGTCATTTTTGCCATGATTAATGTGTGCATGATATGCCCCTGAGCTCTACATGTGTTTTGTCATATGCTTTGCCATATTTTCAGAGATGCTATCCATGTATTTTTGTGATGTGTGTGGTGACTAGCACAAGCTTGCAAAGTGGTACATTCGTTAATGCTGATTTCAGGGACTTTGCAATTCCACTAAGTCCTTGATCTGTTTTTATCAATATGCCATATGTTCATGTTGTTTCCTAGTGATCCGTGCCTATTTTGGGGATGATCAGTAAGGATGTTTTGTTAATCTTGTAGTGCTCTATCCATCCATGTCTTTGTTTGCAATTATGGAGCACCCTAGCTTGAGTCAATCGAGCTCTACTTTTGCTATTTCATGAATCTGGGCAGATTGTCTACTTATTAGCGATTTTGCCGAGGACGTTGTAGTTGAACCGTGCATGCTATGTTGTTGTTCTTGCCATGTCTAGCTTGTATAAAGTGTATTCTTGATGGTTGTATGCTTAGATTGTCATGACATGCTCTGTAGTGAGTGCATCGAGCTCGTAAACATGCCTACTTGATATCTGATTTGCATGTTCCAGTTTTTCTCTAAGTCTGGGATCTGATTATGTTTTTGCCATGTTCACACGCTTGCAATTGTATTTTCTGATCCCTTTTGGCTCAAGGTCACTAAGGGACTTTTATTAAGCTCTTTGAGTATCTCCATGCCATGCTTTACTTTGCCATGTTAAGTTCCTGTAGCATATAGATTTCTTGCTCCAAAGTGTGCTATCTGATCTGAAATTCCAGACAAGTGTTAATTTTACCAAGTCTGAGATCTATTTACCAATTGCACTTTTGCCATGCTTTTTTGAACCTGTTAATGGATGAATTGGCCGTAGCTCAGTGTTCATCTTTTGTCAAGCGTCACGAGTGGATCCCTACCACGTATTTTGTTGCCATTTTTGGGTGTTGTAGCATGTTTGTCTTGTTGCATTTAGATGGCTACTTGCTGTTTATCGCAGACCGGTGCCATATTTGAATTGCTTGCCTTTTCCAAACTGTGTCTCCGATTCCGGTGTTCTTTATATCGATTTCAACCGAAATCACCTCACCTTTCCAGTGTCACACTTGAATTTCCAAGTTGAGGCCAGGTTCATTCATTCCTTGTCAAATCTTGCATGTGCATCACATATCGCATCCCGCATAGCATACCATGTTTGCATCATGTTGTTTGAGCTTCACACGTGGTTGATTGTTTCCTTTTTCTTGTTTGTCTTGTTTGGGTAGAGCCGGGAGACGAGTTCGCTAACGAGGAGCCCGTTGAGTTTGCTTTCGAGGATCCAGTCAACTCTGACAACTTTGCAGGCAAGATGATCATACCCTCGAAATCACTTCTATCTTTGCTTTGCTAGATGCTCGCTCTTTTGCTATGCCTATGCTACGATGCCTACCACTTTCTTATCATTCCTCCCAAATTGCCATGTCAAACCTCTAACCCACCATGTCCTAGCAAATCGTTGATTGGCTATGTTACCGCTTTGCTCAGCCCCTCTTATAGCGTTGCTAGTTGCAGGTGAAGATTGGAGACCGTTCCTTGTTGGAACATTGTTTACTTGTTGGGATATCATTATATTATCTTGTTATCTTAATGCATATATATACTTGGTAAAGGGTGGAAGGCTCGTCCTCTCGCCTAGTGTTTTGTTCCACTCTTGCAGCCCTAGTTTCTGTCATATCGGTGTTATGTTCCCGGATTTTGCGTTCCTTACGCGGTTGGGTGATAATGGGAACCCCTTGACAGTTCGCCTTGAATAAAACTCTTCCAGCAATGCCCAACCTTGGTTTTACCATTTGCCACCTAGCCTTTTTCCCTTGGGTTTCGCGGACTCAAGGGTCATCTTTATTTTAACCCCCCCTCCGGGCCAGTGCTCCTCCGAGTGTTGGTCCAACCGAGCGATTTCCGGGGCTACCAGGGGCAACTCTGGGCTGGCCTACCCGATGTCTTGCTCATCCGGTGTGCCCTGAGAACGAGATATGTGCAGCTCCTATTTGGATTTGTCAGCACATCTGGGTGGTGTTGCTGTATTTGTTTTAACTTGTCGAAGTGTCTTGTAGAACTGGGATACCAAGTCTGATCGGAATGTCTCGGGAGAAGGTATATCCTTCGTTGACCGTGAGAGCTTGTCATGGGCTAAGTTGGGACTCCCCTGCAGGGTTTCTGAACTTTCGAAAGTTATGCCCGCGGTTATGGGCAGATGGGAATTTGTTAATGTCCGGTTGTAGATAACTTGAACCTTAACTTAATTAAAATGAATCAACGGTGTGTGTTACCGTGATGGTCTCTTCTCGGCGGAGTCCGGGAAGCGAACACGGTGTTGGAGTAATGCTTGCCGCAGGTTGTTCTCTAGTTATTTGTTCGCGCTTTGCCTTCTCTTCTCGCTCTCTTTTGCGAATAGGTTAGCCACCATATAGGCTAGTCGCTTGCTGCAGCTCCACATATTACCTTGCCTTACCTATAAGCTTAAGTAGTCTTGATCGCGAGGGTGCAAGATTGCTGAGTCCCTGTGGCTCACAGATTACTTCCAAAACAGATGCAGGGCCTGATGACTCCGTTCCAGATGACGCACTTGAGCTCAAGTGGGAGTTCGATGAAGCTTCCCGTCGTTACTATGTGTCTTTCCCTGATGATTAGTAGTGGTGCCCACTTGGGGCGATCGGGACCGTGTCACATGTTGGGTTGATCTTTTATTTTGGCACCGTAGTCGGGCCATGAGTGATTGGATCATGTAATGCTATTTATGTACTTTGTTTGACGTGGCGAGTGTAAGCCAACTATGTTCCTTCCCCTTTGATTATTTATATTACATGGGATGTTGTGAAGATTGCCTAACTTGCGACATTGCTTTCAATGCGGTTATGCCTCTAAGTCGTGCTTCGACACGTAGGAGATATAGCCGCATCGAGGGTGTTACAAGTTGGTAATCAGAGCCTTCCCCGACCTTAGGAGCCCCCACTACTTTATCGTTTTTAGCAGCCGAGTTGAGTCTAGAAAAAAAATGTTTTGAGTCATTTAGGAATTATATATCGGAGAGTTTAGGAATTATTTTTACTCCCCAGTCCCTTCATCGCTCTGGTAAGGCATCCTGACGTAGAGTTTTGACTGTTCTCTTCTCAAATTTCACTAAAAAAATTTAGGATCACGCGGGTATCTTGGAATCGTTCCGATGGATTTGTGACGAGAACATTGTTCTTGGTGCCTCCTGTCATTTAGGGGTTGTGGCAGTGTCCCGGGGAGTTGAGCTCCGAGGTGTTGTCGTCACAATTTTATCGTTGCAGTTCTGGAATACCTGAGTTTAGTTTCGCTGACATCAAAAATCTCTTTTATGCAGTTGTTGGTGAGATAACCTCGACGCCACCCAGTACCGGGGCGGGAGTTCGGGAGTATTGCCATAACTTGTATAACGTATGCTTTTCGAAGGTTGAGGTAGATGGTTTCCGAAGTTTTTCTCGGTTATGTGTTGAAGGATGGATACAGCTGGATGTAGGATTTGCTAGATTTGGGTGAGATATTATGCTTCCCCTGTATCCCCAACACCTGATTGCATAACCGGAAAGGTTCGGGAGTTTATAAGTGGAAATTCAAGTAGCTCTTAGGATATCTTTCCGACATATGTACGATATGATATTGGGGTTCGACGTCTAGTGGTCCGCCTATTCACGGTTGGTTTTACAGTGGTCTCGTTGTGTCTTAAAGGGTCCTTGGCTATGCCGACTCGGGGACACTTCGTATGTCATGTGCACTGCCTTGTACATGATGGTGCTGTACGATCGAGCCCGTGTAGGCCCCACCACGAAACCTTCGGACGAAATCTCTATCATATGTTTGTTCTGGCTTATTCTGCGAGCCAATCCTTTGTTTTGTTTTGAGTTGTGGTATTCGAGTTGCTTTGAAGTCAAATGTTGATTCCATACCTTTTCCAAGCGGTGTTCTCATATTTCTATGGGAATACAAATCCTTATTGATCATTGAGATTGTCATCTAAATTCCTTATCTACCAGCGTGTTTCTCTTCAAATGGATCCGATCACTTCAACATCCGCAGGATTCAATCTCAGCTTTCTCAACGGTGTTCGTTTCATCCGTCCCAAGCTGCCTCTGTTTTCCTGCCCGCCCACCCTTTTTCTTCAAGGACTCAGATTTCTTATTCAAGTATCCTTTTATTCAGGTGAAGTCTCTTCATTCTTTTCTTTCAATGTTCTACCCGGTGGTTCACATGAAGATGCTCTTCTAGTTCGCCATTCCTCACTCATTTTCCTTCTCCGTTGGATTCAATTCAAACTTTGGTATTGAGCATTGTCTTCTTTTTGTCCAATGCTTTTCTTATGCCGGTGTACCTCATTACCATTCATTTATCGCTATTCATTTGTTCCGGAGTGCTCAAGATATCTCGAAGATTCGTGTTTTCCACTCTGCATTCGTTCAAGATCTTTCGAGGTTGTTATCTCATTCTAGCCATTCAATTCAACCGGTGCAATATCAGTTTCTAGCAATCGTTCTACGGTGTATCTTTTGAGTGGGCCCTAACCCACAGGTCTTTTTCCAGGATCTTACCTGACTCTTCTAATTTCCGGAGTTATTCTCATATTCATCTCAAAGTTTGACGTAAGAAGGATTTATCATCAGTCAAATGCCTATCTCCAAGATCGGTTAAATTCTTTTCATCGTTGTCTCAACCTTTTCCATTCTTCATTCCGGTGTGCCTCAATAATTCTTGGTGGTGTTTCTCGTCGTCATTTGAAGACCGAAGAAGAGTTTTACCTCCATATCTTATCCGTTCTCTTAGAGATTCATGGTTCTAATTCGAGGCCATACTCTCATAATTGTTTGATTGTGAGAATTCTTTTTATCCATCCGGAGCAATTCAGGAGCCTTTTCAGTTTGATTCTCCGAAGGCCATCATTTTGGGATTATTCATTCTAGCTTAAAGCTCGTGTTCTTCAATCTTACCGGTGCATCATCCAAGTATATTCTCTAATCAGCTCGTGATCTTTTGTTCTCATGAATCTAATTTCCCTCGAGTATTTTCATTCGTTCTCTAATCCTTTCCGGTGATTTATCCCTTTTATTTCGTTCATTTTCATTGCTTACGGTGGTTCGTTCAAGATTTTTTTCTTCTTTCTTATCATATCAATTCATTCGTTGTTTCCTAATTCTACCGGTGGTTCGTCGAAGACCTTCTTAAGTTTGCGCTATATCTATCTTAATCCTTTCTACGAGAATAAGTAATATGTCAAATCCGTTGCTGGTCATCAAGTTAATTGGTGAAGGATAAAGCATAATGTAATTCTTATTCTTGTTTCATCAAGTTTATTCAATTTCTTTTTCCGGAGTGGTTCATCATATCAAATTCTCGGTTCGAGATGCTTTACTATTCTTTTCCTGGAGTTCCAAGTTCTCTCAATTATTTCACCACGGAGATTCATCTAAATCGTTACAAGGATTCAACTTGCGTTTTCAACTTCTCTTTCCTTTCATTTGACCATTCTTTTATTACCGGAGTTCTTCATGGAGGTTCTACATGATGGTTTCATCAAGGATTTAATTCCTTCTCGAGGTGTTCATCGACAGTCTTTGCTAAGAAGCTCAAGTTTTCTTCATCTTGCTATCTGGAGTGCAATTCTTTCTTCCGTATCATTGGAGGTGGTATTATGTCATTGTTGATAATTTGAGTTCATTTTTCATGATTCACATGTTGTCAAGAATGACATATTTCAAATCCATCAATCTCGTCATTGGAATTATCTTGGGTTATATTTCACCTAAAGCTTTCCCCCAAGGAGTAATGCTATTAATGGTGATAATATAGGACCCAAGTTCTTCTTTATCCTCCCGGTGAAATACTTTCTCGTCTCCTCGTTCATATCAATACAATTCTTTTCCCGTGAGCGGCAGGTTGTCACCTCATAATTGAGATGTACTTCATAAGACCATATCAAGCTTATTCTTTTTGTTGTTGGCTTTCTAATAACTCCGTTCCACCCTTCTCCTTAAGATGCCTTTTCAAACTCTTTTGTGGCAGAAGTTGGCATTTTCTTCTCCATTCTTTTATTTCAAGTATCTATCTTTTATTTCTTTCTCCCGGAGGCATTGTGTTGCTGCTCTCTTCAAACCTTCTTCTTGCTCTTGTCAAGAGCATGTTCTTTTCGTGCTTATCCATTTAACCGGAGGTGTGCCTTTTGGCTCAAGTTCTTTTTGCCTTATCAAGCCTTGCATCTCTTTTCAACCGGAGTGCTGTCTGAGATTTTTCTTACCCCTTGTGCCATTCATTCAATAGTTCCGGAGGCAGTGTGTTGTGATTTCATCAAGTATCTTCTCACCTTACCAAGTTCTTATTTAATTCCTTTTCTTTTCAATCAGAGTGCTGCCCGAAGTTGTTCTTCCTTGTCCCACTTTTCTAACGGAGTGTTTTCAACTTCGTTCATCGCCGTTGTATTCTTTTCTCGAAATATCTTAACCTTTTCAAGGTTCGTGGTTTCACTCGTTTGTCAAAGGAGCAACTTAGTTTTACCTCTTCTCTTTCTTTTCCATTGTCCATCCGGTGCCATTCTAGATCTCGGGACGAGATCCTCTCATAGTGGTGTAGTGTTGTAACGCCCCGAGACCGATGTGCCAGGTGTCGTCCAGTTATTCATTGTTGTTGCCTTGTCATTGCTTGCATGTCATGCATTGCATATCATGTCATCATGTGCATTTCATTTGCATACGTGTTCATCTCTTGCATCCGAGCATTTTCCCCGTTGTCCGTTTTGCATTCCAGCGCTCCTATCTCCTCCGGTGCCCCTTTCTACCTTCCTTTCATGTGTGGGGGTTAAACATTTCCGGATTGGATCGGGACTTGTCAAGCGGCCTTGGTTTACTACCGGTAGACCGCCTGTCAAGTTTCGTGCCATTTGGACTTCGTTTGATGCCCCAACGGTTAACCGAGGGACCGAGAAGGCCTTGTGTGTGTTGCAGCCCAACACCCCTCCATTTTGGCCCAAAACCCACCAAAACCCTCTCCATCATCTAGAGTGTTCGATCATGATCGCGTGGCCAAAAACCGCACCTCATTTGGACACTCCTAGCTCCCTCTATGCCTATAAATAGCCCCCCTCCGAAATCCATGGGTTCTTCTCCCCCGAAACCCTAAAAATTCATCTCCTCGGCGCACCGGACATGTCCGCTGCACCGGACACCCCGTCCGCCGCCGCCCGCAGCCACTGAGAGGCCGCCCCGTGTCGCGTCGCCGCCCCTCCGCTGTCGGCCCGCCAGGCCCGCGCGGGGACCTCCCTGGCCCGCGCGCTCGCCGCCGCCTGCCGCCCGCAGCCGTGCCTCGCGCCGCCCGCCTCCGCCGCCCAGCGCCGCTTCCCCGTCGCCGGCCGCCGCCCACGACGCCGACTGCCGCCGCAGCTCACTTCACCGGAGCCCGCGCCAGGGAGAGGAGCTCTCGGCTCCGGCAAACGCGCCCGGCCGCGCCGACTCCGGCGACGCCCTCCGCCGCCTCCGCCTCCCCAAGTCCCGGCCGGCCCTTCTCCGGCGGCCTCGAGGTCCAACTCCGGCGGCCTCCCCGTCAAACTCCGGTGCCGACCCCGGAGGTCCTCGGTTCCCGCACCCCAGATCTGGATCTAGAAACCCTAGGGGTTGACCTCTCTTTTTTTCCCTAAGTCCCTAATTATTTTGCTAACTTCATCATGCTATATCTCCGCACCCGTAGCTTCGTTTTGGGCGTGTAGCATATCGAAATGTTCTTCTCAGAGAGTACATCATTTCATCTCATTGCATCATTTTCATTTGAATTCATATTGATGCCCGAAATGCTGTTGGAAGAGTGCTATTTGAGATAATTGTCAGATCTGCTGCTCCAAATAGCTATTTGTCATTTTTGCCATGATTAATGTGTGCATGATATGCCCCTGAGCTCTACATGTGTTTTGTTATATGCTTTGCCATCTTTCCAGAGATGCTATCCATGTATTTTTTTTGATGTGTGTGGTGACTAGCACAAGCTTGCAAAGTGGTGCATTCATTAATGCTGATTTCAGGGACTTTGCAATTCCACCAAGTCGTTGATCTGTTTTTATCAATATGCCATATGTTCATGTTGTTTCCTAGTGATCCGTGCCTATTTTGAGGATGATCATTAAGGATGTTTTGTTAATCTTGTAGTGCTCTATCCATCCATGTCTTTGTTTGCAATTATGGAGCACCCTAGCTTGAGTCAATCGAGCTCTACTTTTGCTATTTCTTGAATCTGGGTAGATTGTCTACTTGTTAGCGATTTTGCCGAGGATATTGTAGTTGAACCATGCATGCTATGTTGTTGTTCTTGCCATGTCTAGCTTGTATAAAGTGTATTCTTGATGGGTGCATGCTTAGATTGTCATGACATGCTTTGTAGTGAGTGCATCGAGCTCGTAAACATGCCTACTTGATATCTGATTTGCATGTTCTAGTTTTTCTCTAAGTCTGGGATCTGATTATGTTTTTGCCATGTTCACATGCTTGCAATTGTATTTTCTGATCCCTTTTGGCTCAAGTTCACTAAGGGACTTTTCTTAAGCTCTTTGAGTAGCTCCATGCCATGCTTTACTTTGCCATGTTAAGTTCCTGTAGTTCTTTATATTGATTTCAACCGAAATCACCTCACCTTTCCAGTGGCACACTTGGATTTCCACGTTGAGGCCAGGTTCATTCATTCCTTGTTAAATCTTGCATGTGCATCACATATCGCATCCCGCATAGCATACCATGTTTGCATCATGTTGTTTGAGCTTCGCATGTGGTTGATTGTTTCCTTTTTTCTTGTTTGTCTTGTTTGGGTAGAGCCGGGAGACGAGTTCGCTAACGAGGAGCCCGTTGAGTTTGCTTTCGAGGATCCAGTCAACTCTGACAACTTTGCAGGCAAGATGATCATACCCTCGAAATCACTTCTATCTTTGCTTTGCTAGATCCTCGCTCTTTTGCTATGCCTATGCTACGATGCCTACCACTTGCTTATCATGCCTCCCAAATTGCCATGTCAAACCTCTAACCCACAATGTCCTAGCAAACCGTTGATTGGCCATGTTACCGCTTTGCTCAGCCCCTCTTATAGCGTTGCTAGTTGCAGGTGAAGATTGGAGACCGTTCCTTGTTGGAACATTGTTTACTTGTTGGGATATCATTATATTATCTTGTTATCTTAATGCGTCTATGTACTTGGTAAAGGGTGGAAGGCTCGGCCTCTCGCCTAGTGTTTTGTTCCACTCTTGCCGCCCTAGTTTCCTTCATATCGGTGTTATGTTCCCGGATTTTGCGTTCCTTACGCGGTTGGGTGATAATGGGAACCCCTTGACAGTTCGCCTTGAATAAAACTCTTCCAGCAATGCCCAACCTTGGTTTTACCATTTGCCACCTAGCCTTTTTCCCTTGGGTTTCGCGGACTCAAGGGTCATCTTTATTTTAACCCCCCCTCCGGCCAGTGCTCCTCTGAGTGTTGGTCCAACCGAGCGATGTCCGGGGCTACCAGGGGCAACTCTGGGCTGGCCTACCCGACGTCTTACTCATCCGGTGTGCCCTAAGAACGAGATATGTGCAGCTCCTATCGGGATTTGTTGGCACATCTGGGTGGTGTTGCTGGATTTGTTTTAACTTGTCGAAGTTTCTTGTAGAACCGGCATACCGAGTCTGATCGGAATGTCTCGGGAGAAGGTATATCCTTCGTTGACTGTGAGAGCTTGTCATGGGCTAAGTTGGGACTCCCCTGCAGGGCTTTTGAACTATCGAAAGCCGTGCCCGCGGTTATGGGCAGATGGGAATTTGTTAATGTCCGGTTGTAGATAACTTGAACCTTAACTTAATTAAAATGAATCAATGATGTGTGTTACCGTGATGGTCTCTTCTCGGCGGAGTCCGGGAAGCGAACACAGTGTTGGAGTAATGCTTGCCGCAGGATGTTCTCTAGTTATTCGTTCGTGCTTTGCCATCTCTTCTCGCTCTCTTTTGCGAATAGGTTAGCCACCATATATGCTAGTCGCTTGCTACAGCTCCACATATTACCTTGCCTTACCTATAAGCTTAAATAGTCTTGATCGCGAGGGTGCGAGATTGCTGAGTCCCTGTGGCTCACAGATTACTTGCAAACCAGATGCAGGGCCTGATGACTCCGTTCCAGATGACGTGCTTGAGCTCAAGTGGGAGTTTTATGAAGCTTCTCGTTGTTACTATGTGTCTTTCCCTGATGATCAGTAGTGGTGCCCAGTTGGGGCGATCGGGACCGTGTCGCATGTTGGGTTCATCTTTTATTTTGGCACCGTAGTCGGGCCATGAGTGATTGGATGATGTAATGCTATTTATGTACTTTGTTTGACGTGGCGAGTGTAAGCCAACTATGTTCCTTCCCCTTTGATTATTTATATTGCATGGGATGTTGTGATGATTGCCTAACTTGCG
Organism: Triticum dicoccoides; assembly: GCF_002162155.2. Lineage (NCBI taxonomy): Eukaryota > Viridiplantae > Streptophyta > Magnoliopsida > Poales > Poaceae > Triticum > Triticum dicoccoides. Next base: position 365,894,573 of record NC_041386.1, on the reverse strand, counting down.
ACATTGCTTTCAATGCGGTTATGCCTCTAAGTCGTGCTTCGACACGTAGGAGATATAGCCGCATCGAGGGTGTTACAGTATAGTATAGTGGGCTCTGGAGCTGTTGAGTTCTGGATTGAAGTTTGAAAGCACAACTACTATCTAGAGCAGAGCGTTAGCAGAATTCATAGAAGAATGGACGCCAAGTCCACATGAAGAACCTGTGGAAACTGTCCTTCCCGGCAAGGAGGCCTCAATGGAATGGGTCATGTACTTTGACGGTGCTTTCTCACTCGAAGGTGCTGGCGCAGGAGTGTTACTCGTTGCCACCACCAGAGAACACCTCAAGTACATCCTTCAGATGTATTTCCCTAGGGAAAACATCACCAACAACAGAATTAAATATGAAGGGCTCCCTACCGGGCTCTCGGTTTCTGTTGAGTTGGGAATCAAGAAGTTGATCATACGTGATGACTCCCAGCTTGTCCTGAAGCAGGTGAACAAGGATTATCAGAGTCCGCTGATGGAATCATACGTGGAACAAGTGAGAAAGCTGGAAGATCACTTCGATGGGTTGCCAACAGAGCACGGACCCCGTGCAGAAAATAGCGTCGCTAATCACCTGTCAAAGTGCGCGGCACAGAAGCTCCCTGTGGAACCATGCACTTTTGTGCTCCACCACACCTAACCAACAGTTTCTCTGCCAACTTTGGCCAGAAGAAGAAGGAAGCTCAACACCGGCAAGAATTTCCCGGCAGATCTCCCTGGAGCAGCTGGTGAAAAGGCTGTCGAGGGTCCTACATTGGAAGGAGAGCCACACTGTCATGCCTAATATCAAGTTCTTGTCGTTAAAACAAGTGATCCCATAGCTAAAGAGATGCCTTTAGTCCTTGTCGTTGAGCCAGAGGCTCCGGCATGGGCATAACACATAGTCCAATTCCTGCAAACTGGAGAACTTCCTGATGATCCAGAGCCAACTAAGAAAGTAGCCCAGCGGTCGAGTATGTACTAGTTTGTTGACAGCATTCTATACAGAAAGAGGACGAACAGTGTGAAGTTGAAGTGCAACAATCAAGAGGATGGAGTAGAGCTGTTAGCAAAGATACATGGGGGAGCATGTGGCTCACATCTGGTATCGAGAACACTTGTCGAGAAAGCTTTCTAGCAAGGATTCTACTGGCCCACCACACTCTGGGATGCAACTGAGCCCGTCAACTAGTGTCAAGGATGCCGGTTCCACTCCAAGAACATCCATTAGCCAGCTCAACCCGTGCAGACCATCCCTTTATCTTGGCCTTTTACGATCTGGGGGCTCAAAATCTTGGGCCCCTTCTCTCATGCCACCAGGGGCTTTGAATTCTTGTACGTTGCAATTGACAAGTTTACAAAGTGTCCCGAAGTGGAACCAGCGAGACTGGTGACAGCGCAGTCAGCGGTCAAGTTATTCAAAGGACTGGTCTTTCGTTTTGGACCGCCAAACAGGGTAATTACCAACAACGACACCCAGTTCACAAGTCACGCCTTCATGCAATACATCTAGGGCCTTGGGAGTAAGGTCTCTTTCGCATCCGTCACCCATCCAAGGAGCAACGGGCAGGTTGAAAGGATGAACACCGAAGTTTTGCGAGGGCTAAAAACAAGAACCTTTGATAGATTTTAAAAATGCCGCAGATTCTGGATTCATGAGTTGCCGGTGGTTGTTTGGCCAATCAGAACGACACCAAATCGAGCTACTGGCCATAATCCTTTCTCCCTGGTCTAGGGGGCAGAAGCAGTGCTCCCCACGGAACTCATATATGGGTCACCTCGGATACTTGCCTACAATGAAGTAGCACAAGAGCAGCTATGGCATGACGATGCCATGCTCCTCGAGGAGGACCATATTTGAGCGACTGTATGTGTTGGATGATACCGGCAAGCCCTACGCTACTACCACAGCCGCAACGTTCAAGCCTAGAGCCTTGGGGAAGGTGACCTTGTCCGTAGGCGTGTTCAGTCCACCAAGGGTTCAAACAAGTTGACACCGAAGTGGGAAGGCCCTTACTGGGTAGTACGTGTCACTAGACCCGGCAGTCCGTCTGCAGAACGAAGATGGCATCCCAATGCAAAACTCAAGGAATATTGAGCATCTTTGTAAGTTTTACACGTAAGTTGTGCTTACTGGGCCTTGCCCCGACAACCTAGTTTGTACAAGCATAGTTCTTTGGAATTGTAACACTTTCTACCAAGCCAGGTGAAGACCCTGTGCAAAGATAATAAAACGAAGCACTAGCTCAAAACATTCATGCATGTTTACTTAAGTATGATTTTGCTAAATCCATTTAAAGAGGATCGTATGTTGCTATTTTCTCTCCTTATGCTAAACATAGGGCCCCTCCCACTGTCGGGGGAAATGAACAGGGGTGTACATTTTCCCCTGACTCATGCACGGACCAGCCAAGGCCATACCAGAGCGCAAGAGACCAAGAGCTTTGAAGGACCAACATGCAAGCCAAGAGTACCAAGATCAAGCCAAAGAAGCAAGATGCCACCAGGAGAAAAGACCCCCCCCCCCTTGTCGGGCAAGCGAGCTCAGCAGGGGCGGGGCCGCCCCCGAAAGAAGATGCCCAAGATGTTCCGGCAGGGCTTGCCGGGACTCACGAGGGCAAAACCACCTCACCAAACTACTCCACCATGACCCGCGTAATCAATCAGTGTGGTGTCAAGCCGCAAACTGACTAAGTGGCAGCCATTCGCCACATGGCAGCCTTTCTCTATAGAAGATGCCCTAGAACGACACCCGTCCTGCAACGTGTCAAGCGAGCAGGTGTGAAGCTGGTAAAATAGCCCGGCAAGGCTTGTCGGGCAATCAATGACCTAACGTTAAGCGATGCATTTAATGCACACTGTCGGCCTTCATAGTTAGGTAGGATAGCATTGTTTGCTATCTTATCAGTGCATCATGAGTACTTTGCCATTGTGGTAGCTCCTTAATCTATAAAAGGAGGCCCATGATAACCGTACAAAGGGTTAGAAGGTTGGATAACAAACACACCCATATGCGCGTAGCCACTACCGCCCTTGTCGGGCAAGTGTACTACGCTCCACTACCACTCTTCCACCATCAGTCCCCCAACCAGGAGTAGGGTTTTACACATCACGGTGGCCCAAACCTAGGTAAAATTGCCTGCGTGATCTCTGCCGTGCTGCCCCACGCTCGTCTGCTCCTTGCGCAATGCGACATCCCCCTGCCAAACCATCAATGGGCCCTCTGGTCCCATTGGTGGCCGAGGTTTCCCGCGACATCTTTGGCGCGCCGGGTAGGGGGTCTCTTGCGCGAACTCGAAAGCATGGGCAGCGCGCCCTATCCACTATGAAAGCTTTTGGTGTCTACGGTGCCTACAAAGATACAAAGACCAAGCGGGGCCGTCCTCACGGGTGGATCATTCATCCTTGCATCTCGCCATAGTCGCGGCTACAACGAAAAGTTGCTACTGGCAGAGATGCGCTCCCTTTAGCGCCCCGTGCGGCATATCCGCGGCTTAGGAGCCGTCCGAAGAAATAGGGGGAGAGGCGTGCAGGCATGGGGCCCCCTTTTCTCCATTCCTCCTCCTTCGTCAATAGTCAAGGCGCTTTTATCCTGGCACCATCAATGTCAATGACTACCTTGTGGTACTTGGTCTAGTGTTTACCCTATTTCAAGAAAACCCTGAGTGAAACGCCGCTATGAATCCGTTGGTTGGTATCCCGGTGAGCGTGCTCTGGCAAGGCCGTCTGCATTGGCATGATCCAGGTGACGGGCACTACCTGGTCATTGCGGGTGGGAAGGAGAAAAGGGGCGGAAAGGGCCGGGAGAACCTGGCGCCCTACCCCGCTGCCCGCCAGCAGCACATGACGCGTGTCAGTCCCTGCCAGGAACAAAAGAACTGCCTGATTGGCTTCCTCTCCTCCGGGTGTCGCGAGCACGCCAAGCATGCTGGGCCCGGTAGAGGAGAAAGGAGCTTAAAACAAAAGCCAAGTCTACATTATCGCTTCTCGTTGGTGCATTTTTAGACTCTTGCAATTGTTTATCCCTTGACCTTAGTAGGTTTTTGTATCGTCAAAACCTTCATTTAGTGGAACCTGGTTAGTTTCCTTGATGACACCATCATCGTGTCCCGAGCCATGCTCGCTGGTGAAGAGGCTGTGTCGAGAGCTACCTAGGAAAAACCTGCCAGGATGCATCCATGCCAAGATGAATGTTAAAGGCCACACCCTTACAACAACCGCGGCAATATGATACCGACATGCATCCAAAGCAGACATAGTGATTGATCATGCGAACACCAGCATATAGAGCTCAAAGGGATAAACGCGCATTTAAGATTCAGTTGGGAATATCAGTTCCACGCGAACACGAGAGATAAAGTAACTAAACACAAAAGTATACGTCATGTTTCATTACAGGGCAACATAGGAGCAACAATGGCCCCGTACTTGGTCCAGTGCCTAGACAAAGTTGTTTAGACGTGAAGGACACCGGCGGCCCGAGGGGCGGCTTTCCCCTTGGCAGTTGTGATATCAGCACCCGCTGGAGGCTTCTTGAATCCGTCGTTGAGATCGAGGTCCGGATGGCGGCAGGAAATGTTGCTCAAGACCATGAAGAGGGCATTGTGGGAAAGCTTCTAGGACTTAATCGCGAAATGCTCGGCCCTCCCCTCCTTGTGCACCTTCAGCTTGTTGATCAACTCGTTGAATAAGACTCCCAGCTTGGCGCTTGGAACCTTGTGCTTGTTGACCGAGAAGGTTGGGTCGTCCATGCCCACCACCATAGCTTAGGCAGAAAGACGCTCGGTGATGTCGATCAGGCTCTTGATCCAGAGGTCGACCTGCTCAAACTGATTCTTCAGCTTGTCCTCTACATATTTCCGGAGACGCTTAGCGGTGTCCAGATCCTTGGACAGCAGCTGCTAGCGGGACTCAATAGACTGTGCCGCGCTTTCCAATGTGTTGATTTGCGCCTTCATGTCTCTGATGGTGCCATTGGTGGTATCAAGGCTCTTGGACTTGGAGGAGAGCTGCGACTTCACATCAGCCAAGAGAATCTCCGCCTTCCGTGCTTGTTCTTTGAGAGCCTTCACCTCCTTGATACTCCCAGCAAGATCTTCCATCAGCTTAGCCACCTGCTGGTTGAGGTCAGCATTGGCACTGGACGTGGTAGCTTGGTCATCACTGAGCTTCTTCAGTCAGGACATCTGCCCTCGTCATCAGGAGCATCTCTTGCTGCCTCATGAGCACCTTGAACTGCTTGTCGTACCACTCACGCAACTCCAAGCATTTATCCTTCAGCTTCTGGTCCACCTTGCTGGCGGACTCGCGCCGCTCCTTGAGAGCCTACCACTTTTGCTTGTGTCTGGCCTGCATCTCCTTCACGCCTGTCGCCATGGATTCCATGAACGACAAATCCATTGCGACAACGGCTGAGTCATCGGCCTCTCCAGCTCCCTGACAGAGCGGTGCCAGGAGACACTGAAGCTCTTCATTGAGCTCAGCAGCCGTCCTCAGAGACAGGCCGGGGCTCCAATTCCAGGCGGCAACAGCACCATGGACAACCTGTTTGAGGAGGGTGGTGGTGTCTCAATGATGGTTTCGGAGGTGGGGATTGGGTCCATGATCTGGAGGGGAATTTTCACCTCGACGACCACTTCCTCTGCTGGGGCGTCCTCGGAAGAGTGCTCCACCACCGCTAAGGAGCCTTGTGCATTCCCGGTAGCAAAGTCATGCCCCTCTGCGGCAATGATCTCGACAGCTTCATCCGTAGCAGCCCTTCCAATATCAGCCACCACCTCTAGCAGTTCTGGCTCCTCGGCTTGGGGGACTGCGGATGAGAAGACCGGAAAGCGGAAAAGAAACAGATGTTTTAGATAAACGAGAAAATAAGGAGGAGTGATCATGACAAGAAAGGAAATAAGACATGAATGGGGTACCTGGAGAAGTCTGCCCGGCAGGGATTTCAGTTTCCCCGACAACATCTGCCGCCGGGCCATGTGCTCCATCCCCTGCGGCAACGACCGTGACGGCTCCCTGCATGGCTTCATCCACAAAGGACTCTACCGGGGGCTCTCCGGCCCTGTCGGCAAAGGGGATGTGCCCCTCCTGAAGGGGCTTGCCCTGCATCGTCTTACCACCAACTCTGGGAGAAAGGGTCGAGCCCCCACTTCCAGGCTGAGGGCTGGACTAGGGGCTCAGCACGGAATCCTCCACGTCGCTCCACGCCAAGGCCGGGCTCTCCGCGGTCCTCGGTGACCCGACGCGACCGAGCCTCTTCCGGGGCAGTGGACGAGGGTTTCCGTCTCCTCCTACACGTCCCTGCCGACAACAGCAGAGCAAGAGGTCAGTCAACAACAACAATCAAGTATGCCCAAGGCTATCCACAAAAGGAAAAATCTTCCTTACTATTCTTCAATAAGCATGGAGTTCAAAGTTGAACTCCATGGGAGGCGAGGACTCCCTTCCTGTCTTTGGAGGTGGAGGGGCATAACTCCCCGGCAGCTTCGGTGCCCGGTGTGGTGCTGTGAGCTATGATGAAGACGAGCTCTATGAGGAGCTGCAGCCAGAGTGGGGGCTGGTCTCCCCTTCCATGTCCGCCGATCGCTTGGCAGAGGAAGCCTTGGTCCGAGCAAGGCGACGAGATTGGAAAAACGCCACCTCAACCATGCTGACCTTGGTGGTGGTCTTCTTCACCCTCTTGGCGGCTGGCGCTGGATTGCAGGCTGCCGCCCCTCGGTTGGCGGAGCGCCTACGAGTGCGTTGGTCCAGGACCGGCTCGGGGGCTTGAGGTCCGGCCGCAATCCACTCCTCGTCGAGATCTACTACCTCGCCTATCTCCTCCTCCTCCTGAAGCTTCATTGCCGTTGCGGCCAAGGTATCAAGCCCGGCAAGGTTGTCCCCTGCAGAGATATCCCCGACAGGCTCTTCCCCGGCAGTATCTTCCATGGCCTGCACCTCGCTACCACTGTGAGATGAACTCTCGTCCTCAGCCTTCCCTTGCCATCTCAGCAAGCTGGGAAGCCTTGTCCTCCTCGACCCTCCTCAAGATATACGCCACCTCCACAAAGGAGTTGTGTTTGTACATGCCGGTTTCAGCCCTGGTAGCCTTCTCCACCAGGGTGTTCGACCACAATAGCTCTTCATCAAGAGTGGGTAGTCGCTAGTCACCTGCCACTCTGTGAGCATTGCATTCCAGCGTCCACTTCAGTATCTGGTCCCGGGAAGAATTGATCTTCAAGGGGATGAATGTTGCTGGAAGCTTGAGCAGCTCAAAGCGGCCAAACAATTGGTCACACAGCCAGGCATGGCCATACATTGACAAGTTGTTGGCCAACCCTGGGAGCAACCTCATCATATCAGCAACATTGCCATATAACTAGGTAGGTATGTGTAACGCCCTCGATGCGGCTATATCTCCCATGTGTCGAAGCACGACTTAGAGGCATAACCGCATTGAAAGCAATGTCGCAAGTGAGGTAATCTTCACACAACCCATGTAATACATAAGGGAACAAAATATACATAGTTGGCTTACAATCGCCACTTCACACAATTACATGAATAAAGCATTACAACATCCAAATGCAATCAAGGTCCGACTACGGAGCCAAAATAAAAGAAGACTACCCCAAAAGCGACAAGGTCCCTCGATCGACCCCAACTGGGCTCCACTACTGATCAACTAGAACGAAACAACACAAAGGACAAGAACTTCATCGAGCTCCTCCTTGAGCTTGGTTGCGTCATTTGCATGGACTCATCGGCACCTGCAAGTTGGTTTTGGAAGTATCTGTGAGTCACAGGGACTCAGCAATCTTGCACCCTCGCGATCAAGACTATTTAAGCTTATGGGTAAGGCAAAAGGTATGAGATGGAGCTGCAACAAACGACTAGCATATATGGTGGCTAACTTACGCAAATGAGAGCGAGAAGAGAAGGCAAAGCACGGTCGGTAAAAGTATGATCAAGAAGTGATCCTAAAACAACCTACGTCAAGCATAACTCCAACACCGTGTTCACTTCCCGGACTCCGCCGGAAAGAGACCATCACGGTTACACACGCGGTTGATGCATTTTTTAATTAAGGTCAACTTCAGGTTTTCTACAACCGGACATTAACAAATTCCCATCTGCCCATAACCGCGGGAACGGCTTTCGAAAGTTCAAATCCCTGCAGGGGTGTCCCAACTTAGCCCATCACAAGCTCTCACGGTCAACGAAGGAATAGACCTCCTCCCGAGACATTCCGGTCAGACATCCCGGTTCTACAAGACATTTCGACAGGGTAAAACTAAACCAGCAACACCGCCCGAATGTGCCGACAAATCCCGATAGGAGCTGCACATATCTCTTTCTCAGGGCACACTCAGATGAGCCAAACGTCGGGTAGGCCAGCCCAGAGTTGCCCCTGGTAGCCCCGGACATCGCTCGGTTGGACCAACACTCAGAGGAGCACTGGCCCGGGGGGGTTAAAATAATGATGACCCTTGGGCGCACGACCCCCAAGGGAAAAGAAAAGGCTAGGTGGCGAATGGTAAGACCAATGTTGGGCATTGCTGGAGGAGTTTTATTCAAGGCGAATTGTCAAGGGGTTCCCATTATCACCCAACCGCGTAAGGAACGCAAAATCCGGGAACATAACACCGATATGACTGAAACTAGTGCGGCAAGAGTGGAACAAAACACCAGGCATAAGGCCGAGCCTTCCACCCTTTACCAAGTATATAGATGCATTAACTAAATAAGATATATAGTGATATCCCAACAAGTAAACATGTTCCAATAAGGAACGACATCTCCATGTTCCAACTAGGAACAAACTTCAATCTTCACCTGCAACTAACAATGCTATAAGAGGGGCTGAGTAAAGCGGTAACATAGCCAATCAATGGTTTGCTAGGACAAGGTTGGTTAGAGGCTTGGTTCAACAATATGGGAGGCATGATAAGCAAGTGGTAGGTATCACAGCAAAGGCATAGCAAAAGAGCGAGCAACTAGCAAGCAAAGATAGAAGTGATTTCGAGGGTATGATCATCTTGCCTGAAATCCCGCAAGGAAGAAGAACGCGTCCATGAAGAATACAAACGGACGTAGACGAACGAATCCTCACAACACGACGTTACCGGATTACCGAGACGAAGTACACCGGAAAGAAAGCAAACAACACAGTAAACAACCACAACAACAACATGGCACGATGCGCAAACAAGTATGACCCATGTCCGGCTTAATGAGGCATGGCATGACAAAGTGCACAAACAATCCTACAAATTAAGTGGAGCTCATTATGCAATGGAGTTGCATATTGAAGAAAACACCACATGACTTATTTAGTTCTCTCTCCTTTATGTACCCAACAAGATTAAATGTTGATTAACATGGCAAGAGGTGAAGCACAACAAAACTACCTATCTAGGCAAGTTTAAATGAGGCCGGAAGGAACGAACAACAATTCCGGAAAATCCTCATATGCCTAATTTAAGGTTTGGTACTTTTCTACCCTAAACACAATTTTAGAGTTGTTAAACATGCAAAGTGATGCCACCATGTTAAACTAGGCATTTTTCTACCCCATTTACATATAAAGTTTATTAAATTCCGAGTTACGGTTATTTAGTTATGAAATAAATCATTTTAGCAAGTTATTTAAGCAAATTTAAACAAACAGCATTTTAAACATTTATAACATAGATGAAAGTGGCATAATATGAAACTAGATGCAATTCTGAGCATATTTCATATATAAAGTTTTTCCATATGATGCACAGTTTGAGATATATGATATCCATGAAGTTTGAGAGTTTTTCTGCAATTCTGCAATCTCTGGGATAAAAGAAAAAACACAGCAGAAAAAAAACACGCATGGGCCGAAACTAGGCAGCCCAACAAGAGAAAAAAAATCAAGAGGAGGGGGCGCTCGGGGCTGCTCACCCTGGGCCTGGCCCAGTCGGTGGGAGGAGGGAGGCCTGGCGTTGGCTGGATCGAATCGAGGAGGGGAGGCGCGGTCCAGCGAGTAGCGTGCGGGTCAACGCAGGGACGAGGCGAGGTGCTCTGCTCATTACTGAAGAACGCGCAACAGAAACAGTGGCAGGTTCACGGCGATGCAGAAGACGGTGTCGGGGAGGTTCTGGCGACGAGGTCGGCGGGAACCAGCGAGTAGGCGCCGGAGATGGCCGGATCTGGGCGGTGGAGGTCGTCGGGGTACCAATCTCTGTCGAATCGAAGCGGAGACGGCTCCAGTGGTGCGAGGATGTTCTTCGGCTCGGTGGAGCTGGCCTTGCAGAAGAAACACGGCGGCGCGCGGTGCTCGTCGCAGAAGAGGGCGACTGCAGCAAGGCAGAGGAACGGACAAAGCTCCTGTAGGGCGGGCGTCCATGGCATCCCTGATGGCGGTTGCCACCGGCGGTAGCGCTCCGGCAACGGAGCTTCTCCTTGACGCCGGCGGGGTTGCAGGTGAACTCCTGTACCTGGCAAGAGAGAGAGAGAATTTGAGAGAGAGCGAGAGAGACCGAAAGAGACGACGAAGAGATAGGAGGGCAGGGAAGGAGACGCATCTTTGCTGTGGTTGGGCGACGGTGGAGATCAAGGGAGTTGGTCAGGGCCGCTGGTTGGATCTGGCGGGAGAGGAAAACGAGGAGGAACTGGATTGGGGAAGATCCCGATGGGGATTTGGTGGAGTGTGGCGGCGGCTGAGGGGGGGGGGCAAATGACCTAGTTTTAGGGTTTGGACCATATTTAGACTAGGGAGGATATATATATTTAAGGAAAAGAGGGGGAGTTTAGGGGCTAATCTGTCCCTCCGGTCATAATCGGACGGTCGGGAAAAATAGCCTAGGGAGTCCAAATAAGAAAACGGTGATGTTTTGTAGATGTTTGGGGATGATCCGAACACAACGGTGACGACTGTCCGGGTCAGGTCCGGGACAGCTTTCGGACGCGCGCGAGGAGGGCCGCGGGCTGACGAGAGAGGTTAGGTTGGGTCTGGCGGATTGTGAAGAGCGGGTTGGTCTGAGAGAAGAGGGGAGAGATGCAGCCCGGCACGGTTTCCGGAGACCGAAAACGTCCGACGTTAGACCGGCTATATTGCCGCTATAGTTAACGGTTGGGCTATCAAACGAACTCCGAATGTGATGAAACTTGACAGGCGGTCTATCTACACTATAATAAGACCACACGCCAACTTTCATCCCATTCCGAGAACATTTTCCGGCCACTTATAAAATAATATTTTGGACATGCCACGGGAGCGTGCAAGTGTGTCTGGGCTCAGAACGGACAACGGACGAAACGAGGAGACCGGGACGGATGCAAGTTTCGAAAACATGATGATGCAATGCACATGATGACATGATGAAATGCAACACGCAAGCAAATGACATTGCAACGACGGTGAATAACTGGAAGACACCTGGCTCAACGGTCTCGGGGCGTCACAACACTCCACCACTACGAGAGGATCTCGTCCCGAGATCTAGAATGGCACCGGAGGGGAAAGGAAGAGGAAGAGGTGAGGTGAAACTATGTTGCTTCTCTGACAAACGAGTGAAACCAAAGAACCTTGCGAGGTTGAATAAATTCGATAAAAGAATACAAAGAAGGTGAACAAAGTCGAAAACACTCTGTTAGAAAAGAGGGACAAAGAACATTGCGAAAAAAACCTTGAGGTTGAAGGTCAAGATATATATTGAAACCACTCCGGTTGAAACAAGATAGAAAAGGATTAAGAATGATATAATTTGGGCAGCACTCTGACTGTAAATGGAAAGAATTGAACATGAACTTGAAAAGATGAGAGGATACTTGATGAAATCACAATACACTGCCTCCGTAACTATTGAATGAATGGAACAAGGGGTAAGAAATATCTCGTACAGCACTCCGGTTGAAAAGAGATGAAAAACTTGATAAAATGAAAGAACTTGAGAAAAGGAACACAATACTCCGGTTAAAAGGATAAGCACGATGAAAACATGGTCCTGACAATCCGAGAAGATGGGTTGAGGAGAGCAACATCATAATGCCTCCGGAACGGAAGAATAGAAGATAGATAATTTTCATAGGAGAATTGAGAAGAAAATGCCAACTTCTGCCACAAAAGAGCTTGAAGAGGCATCTTCAGGGGAAGGGTCGAACGGAATTGTTGTAAAACCAACAATGAGAAGAATAAGCTTGATATGGTCTTATGGAATACATCCCAAATTATGAGGTGACAACCTGCCACTCACGGGAAAAGAATTGGATTGATAAGAACAAGGAGACGAGAAAGCTATTTCGCCGGGAGGATAAAAGAAGAACTTGGGTCACTTATGAGCACCATAGATAGCAACAATCCTTAGGGAAGGCTTTAGGTGAAACATGACACAAGATGACTCCAACGAAGAGGTTGATGGATTTAAAATATCTCATCCTTGACAACATGTGAATCATGAAACATAAACTCAAATTATCAAGAATGACATAATACCACCTCCAATAATATGGTAGAAAGAATAACACTCCGGATAGCAAGAAGAAGAAAAAACTTGGACTCCTCTGAAAATAATCTTGCTGAACGTTTCGGGAGCGGATTAAGTCCTATATGGACCATCATGCAGAAACTTCATGAGAACTCCAGTAAACAAAAGAATGATCAAACGAAAAGAAAGATGAGAATAGTAAGGTTGAAGCCTTGCAATGATTAGATGAAGCTTTGCGACGAGATAAAAAGAAAACTTGGAACTCCGGAAAAGAAAGATGGACAACTTGAATCGAGAATTAGATGAACCTCTGGAATAAGGAATTAAATCACTTGGATGAAACAAGAATAAGAATTACATTATGCTTATCCTTCCCCAATTTAGATTGATGAGAAGCAATGGATTTGGCGTACTACTTATTCTCGTAGAAAGGATTAATATAGATATAGTGCAAACTTGAGAAAAGACTTCAACGAACCACCGTTAGCATATGGAAAGAACGAATGAATTGATATGAAAACCCAGAAAGAGAACTCTTGTATGAACCACCGTAAGAATTGAAAATGATCGAAGTAAAAGGATGAATCACCGGTAAGAATTAGCAAATGAACGAAGATACATGAGAGAGTTTAGGTGCAAGTGAACGAAGAAAACACGAGTTGATAAGAGAATGTTTGCACGATGCACCGGTTAGATTTGGAGAATGAGAGCTGAAAACTGGAATGAATAATCCTGAATTGATGGCCTTGAGATAAACAAACTGAAAAGACTCCTGAATTACTCTAGATGGGTGAAAAGAATTCTCATAATCAAAAAAATTATGAGGGGATGGCAACAAGCTAGAATCACGAATCTTGAAGAGAATGGAGCAGGATTGAGAGAAAATCTTCTTCGGTCTTCAAAATCTGAGAATGATGATGAGAAACACCACCATGAATTGTTTAGATGCTTCGGAAGAATCAAAAGCGAAGAGATTTAGCCAACGATGAAAAGAATTGTGAAAGATCTAGGAGAAGACATTTTACTGATGATAAATCATTCTTACATCAAACTTTGAAAAGAAATATGAGGATAGCTCCGGGAAGATTGGAAGAGTCAGGTAAGATCCTGGGAAAAGACCTGTGGGTTAGGGCCCACTCAAAATAAACACCATTGGAATGATTACTTGAAAGATATTGCACCTGTTGAATTAAATGACTTGAAAGAGATAACAACCTCGAAATAGATTGAACTGATCTTGAATGAAAAAAACTAGCCTTCTGAGATATCTTGAGCACTCCGGAACAATAGAATAACAAGCATAGAATGACTGAGTATTAGGTGCACCGGCATGAGAAGGCATTGAAACGAGGAACAAGGGATATGAGATCAACACCGAAAGCTTGATTTGAATCCACCGGAGAAGAAAATGAGTGAAGGGTGACGAACTTGAAGCTTCGTTGGCATCTTCCTGAGAAACAACGGATAAGAAAATTGACGTAAAAGAATGGAGAGACTTCACCTGAATAAAATGGATATTTGATTAAGAATTCCGAGTCCTTGAAGGAAACAAGGGAGGGAGGGCGGGAAAAACAAAGGCAACTTGGGATGGATGAAACGAACACCATTGAGAAAGCTGAGATTGAATCTTGCGGATATTGAAAAGGTCGGGTCCACTTGAAAAGAAACAACACCGGTTGAAAAGGATTGACATGACAATCTCGATTATCATGAAGGATTGGTATTTACATCGGAGTATGAGAACACCGATTAGGAAAGGTATGGAATCGACATTTGACTTTGAAGCAACTCAAATACCACAACTCAAAACAAAACAAAGGGTTGGCTTGCAAAATAAGCCGGAACAAACATATGATAGAAATTTCGTCCGAAGTTTTCATGGTGGGGCCTACACGGGCTCGATCGTACAGCACCATCATGTACAAGGCAGTGCACATGACATACGAAGCGTCCCCGAGTCGGCATAGCCAAGGACTCTTTAAGACACAACGAGACCACTGTAAAACCGACCGTGGATAGGCGGACCACTAGACGTCGAACCCCAATTTCAAATCATACATCCGTCAGAAAGATATCCTACGAACTACTTGAATTCCCACTTATAAACTCCCGAAATTTTCTGGTTATGCAATCAGGTGTTGGGGATATAGGGGAAGCATAATATCTCACCCAAATCTAGCAAATCCTACGTCCAGCTCTATCCATCCTTCAACACATAACCAAGAAACCTTCGGAAATCGTCTACCTCAACCTTCGAAAAGCATCCGTTATACAAGTTATGGCAATACTCCCGAACTCCCGCCCCAGTACTGGGTGGCGTCGATGTTATCTCACCAACGAACTGCATAAAAGAGATTTTCGATGTCGGCGTACTAAACTCAGGTATTCCAGAACTGCATCGATAAAATTATGACGACAACACCTCAGAGCTCAACTCCCCGGGACACTTCCACAGAACCCCTGACAGGAGGCACCAAGACAATGTTCTCATCACAAAACCATCGGAACGATTCCAAGATACCCGCGTGATCCTAAAAAAATTTAGTGACATTTGAGAAGAGAAGAGTCAAAAACTCTACGTCAGGATACCTTACCAGAGCGATGAGGAGACTGGGAAGTAAAAAGAATTCCTAAACCCTCCGATATATAATT
Organism: Triticum dicoccoides; assembly: GCF_002162155.2. Lineage (NCBI taxonomy): Eukaryota > Viridiplantae > Streptophyta > Magnoliopsida > Poales > Poaceae > Triticum > Triticum dicoccoides. The sequence goes on along the minus strand of NC_041386.1, from coordinate 365,879,478 downwards.
CCTAAATGACTCAAAACATTTTTTTCTAGACTCAACTCGGCTGCTAGTTCGATCAAGCAATGGGGCTCCTAAGGTCAGGGAAGGCTCTGATTACCAACTTGTAACGCCCTCGATGCGGCTATATCTCCCACGTGTCGAAGCACGACTTAGAGGCATAACCGCATTGAAAGCAATGTCGCAAGTGAGGTAATCTTCACACAACCCATGTAATACATAAGGGAAAAATATACATAGTTGGCTTACAATCGCCACTTCACACAATTACATGAATAAAGCATTACAACATCCAAATGCAATCAAGGTCCGACTACGGAGCCAAAATAAAAGAAGACTACCCCAAAAGCGACAAGGTCCCTCGATCGACCCCAACTGGGCTCCACTACTGATCAACTAGAACGAAACAACACAAAGGACAAGAACTTCATTGAGCTCCTCCTTGAGCTTGGTTGCGTCATATGCATGGACTCATCGGCACCTGCAAGCTAGTTTTGGAAGTATCTGTGAGTCACGGGGACTCAGCAATCTCGCACCCTCGCGATCAAGACTATTTAAGCTTATGGGTAAGGCAAAAGGTATGAGATGGAGCTGCAGCAAGCGACTAGCATATATGGTGGCTAACTTACACAAATGAGAGCGAGAAGAGAAGGCAAAGCATGGTCGATAAAAGTATGATCAAGAAGTGATCCTAAAACAACCTACGTCAAGCATAACTCCAACACCGTGTTCACTTCCTGGACTCCGCCGGAAAGAGACCATCACGGTTACACACGCGGTTGATGCATTTTTTAATTAAGGTCAACTTCTGGTTTTCTACAACCGGACATTAATAAATTCCCATCTGCCCATAACCACGGGCACGGCTTTTGAAAGTTCAAATCCCTGCAGGGGTGTCCCAACTTAGCCCATCACAAGCTCTCACGGTCAACGAAGGAATAGACCTCCTCCCAAGACATTCCGATCAGACTCGGTATCCCGTTTCTACAAGACATTTCGACAGGGTAAAACTAAACCAGCAACACCGCCCGAATGTGCCGACAAATCCCGATAGGAGCTGCACATATCTCTTTCTTAGGGCACACTCAGATGAGCCAGACATCGGGTAGGCCAGCCCAGTGTTGCCCCTGGTAGCCCCGGACATCACTCGATTGGACCATCACTCAGAGGAGCACTGGCCCGGGGGGGTTAAAATAATGATGACCCTTGGGCGCGCGACCCCCAAGGGAAAAGAAAAGGCTAGGTGGCGAATGGTAAGACCAATGTTGGGCATTGCTGGAGGAGTTTTATTCAAGGCGAATTGTCAAGGGGTTCCCATTATCTCCCAACCCCGTAAGGAACGCAAAATCCAGGAACATAACACCGATATGACGGAAACTAGGGCGGCAAGAGTGGAACAAAACACCAGGCATAAGGCCGAGCCTTCCACCCTTTACCAAGTATATAGATGCATTAATTAAATAAGATATATAGTGATATCCCAACAAGTAAACATGTTCCAATAAGGAACGACATCTCCATGTTCCAAAAAGGAACAAACTTCAATCTTCACCTGCAACTAACAATGCTATAAGAGGGGCTGAGCAAAGTGGTAACATAGCCAATCAACGGTTTGCTAGGACAAGGTGGGTTAGAGGCTTGGTTCAACAATATGGGAGGCATGATAAGCAAGTGGTAGGTATCGCAGCAAAGGCATAGCAAAAGAGCGAGCAACTAGCAAGCAAAGATAGAAGTGATTTCGAGGGTATGATCATCTTGCCTGAAATCCCGCAAGGAAGAAGAATACGTCCATGAAGAAGACAAACGGACGTAGACGAACGAATCCTCACAACACGACGTTACCGGATTACCGAGACGAAGTACACCGGAAAGAAAGCAAACAACATAGTAAACAACCACAACAACAACATGGCACGATGTGCAAACAAGTATGACGCATGTCCGGTTTAATGAGGCATGGCATGGCAAAGTGCACAAACAATCCTACAAATTAAGTGGAGCTCATTGTGCAACGGAGTTGCATATTGAAGAAAACACCACATGACTTATTTAGTTCTCTCTCGTTTATGTACCCAACAAGATTAAATGTTTATTAACATGGCAAGAGGTGAAGCACAACAAAACTACCTATCTAGGCAAGTTTAAATGAGGCCGGAAGGAACGAACAACAATTCCGGAAAATCCTCATATGCCTAATTTAAGGTTTGGTACTGTTCTTCCCTAAACACAATTTTAGAGTTGTTAAACATGCAAAGTGATGCCACCTTGTTAAACTAGGCATTTTTCTACCCCATTTACATATAAAGTTTATTAAATTCCGAGTTACGGTTATTTAGTTATGAAATAAATCATTTTAGCAAGTTATTTAAGCAAATTTAAACAAACAGCATTTTAAACATTTATAACATAGATGAAAGTGGCATAATATGAAACTAGATGCAATTCTGAGCATATTTCATATATAAAGTTTTTCCATATGATGCACAGTTTGAGATATATGATATGCATGAAGTTTGAGGGTTTTTCTGCAATTCTGCAATCTCTGGGATAAAAGAAAAAACACAACAGGAAAAAAAAACACGCATGGGCCGAAACTGGGCAGCCCAACAAGAGAAAACAAATCAAGAGGAGGGGGTGCTCGGGGCTGCTCACCCTGGGCCTAGCCCAGTCGGTGGGAGGAGGGTGGCCTGGCGTTGGCTGGATCGAATCAAGGAGGGGAGGCGCGGTCCAGCGAGTAGCGTGCGTTCAACGTAGGGACGAGGCGAGGTGCTCTGCTCGTTACTATAGAACGCGCAACAGAAACAGCGGCAGGTTCACGGCGATGCAGAAGACGGCGTCGGGGAGGTTCTGGCGACGGGGTCGGCGGGAACCAGCGAGTAGGCGCCGGAGATGGCCGGATCTGGGCGGTGGAGGTCGTCGGGGTACCGTTCTCTATCGAATCGAAGCGGAGACGGCTCCAGCGGCGCGAGCATGTTCTTTGGCTCGGTGGAGCTGGCCTTGCAGAATAAACACGGCGACGCGCGGTGCTCGTCGCAGAAGAGGGCGACTGCAGCGAGGCAGAGGAACGGACGAAGCTCCTGCAGGGCGGGCGTCCATGGCATCCCTGATGGAGGTGGCCACCGGCGGCAGCGCTCCGGCAACGGAGCTTCTCCTTGACGCCGGCGGGGTTGCAGGTGAACTCCTGTACCTGGCAAGAGAGAGAGAGAATTTGAGAGAGAGCGAGAGAGACCGAAACAGACGACGAAGAGATAGGAGGGCAGGGAAGGAGGCGCAGCTTTGCTGTGGTTGGGCGACGGCGGAGATCAAGGGAGTTGGTCGGGGCCGCTGGTTGGATCTGGCAGGAGAGGAAAACGAGGAGGAACTGGATTGGGGAAGATCCCGATGGGGATTTGGTGGAGTGTGGCGGCGGCTGAGGGGGGGCAAATGACCTAGTTTTAGGGTTTGGACCATATTTAGACTAGGGAGGATATATATAAGGCAAAGAGGGGGAGTTTAGGGGCTAATCCGTCCCTCCGATCGTAATCGGACGGTCGGGAAAAATAGGCTAGGGAGTCCAAATAAGAAAACGGTGATGTTTTGTAGATGTTTGGGGATGATCCGGACACAACGGTGACGACTGTCCGGGTCGGGTCCGGGACAGCTTTCGGACGCGCGCGAGGAGGGCCGCGGGCTGACGAGAGAGGTTAGGTTGGGCCTGGCGGATTGTGAAGAGCGGGTTGGTCTGAGAGAAGAGGGGAGAGATGCAGCCCGGCACGGTTTCCGGAGACCGAAAACGTCCGACGTTAGACCATCTATATTGCCGCTATAGTTAACGGTTAGGCTATCAAACGAACTCCGAATGCGATGAAACTTGACAGGCGGTCTATCTACACTATAATAAGACCACACGCCAACTTTCATCCCATTCCGAGAACATTTTCCGGCCACTTATAAAATAATATTTCGGACATGCCGCGGGCGCGTGCAAGTGTGTCTGGGCTCAGAACGGACAATGGACGGAACGAGGAGACCGGGACGGATGCAAGTTTCGAAAACATGATGATGCAATGCACTTGATGACATGATGAAATGCAACACGCAAGCAAATGACATTGCAACAACGGTGAATAACTGGAAGACACCTGGCTCAACAGTCTCGGGGCGTCACAGTATGTCCCTCTCCTGCAGCGGCAAAATGCACCGGAGAAGAAAGTCTGCCCCCACATGCTCAATGGTTAGCCCGTTAGCCTTCAAACGGGTAATCATGTTTATTGTCAGGTGCAGCCTATCTTCCGTGAGGCCGTGAGCGCTCCAGTCCGTGCCACGCACCACGCATTCAATCCCCGCCTTGCAAAAATCCGGGGCTTCCTTGTCCTGAATCCAGCACCAATCTCCTCTCAATTCATCCTACATATCGTGCTATTTGCCGAGGATGTTGTACCAAGGCCTCCTTGCCGCCCGCGGTATCCAGCTGATATTGCCAGAGCGGTGTCCCATGTTCTCATTGGCTTTGACTCCGACGAAATAATGTCGGAACAGATCCACATTGGCTTTGACTCCGACGAAATTCTCACACAAATGCGCAAAAATGGCCATGGTCACCATTGAAGTTGATGTGAAATCAAGGAGGTGGAACCCATAGATGGTCATGGTTGCCTCAAAGAACTCAGAGAATGGGGGATAGAGGCCGCAGATAAAGTAAGAGCAGAAAAATCGATACCAATCAGGCAGGTCTTCCTTCCCCTCCGCAAGAACATCGAGCACTCCATGACCTTTCGGAACCGGCCTTCCCCATAGGTATCCATACCTCACTTGGAGGACTGGGCTTCTCGGAGTCAACAGGAGGATGCTGACGTCTCCCCTCTGTTTCTTGTTCAGCTTCGCTGCCCTCTTGCTCCCCTCGGCGGCTACCTCCTTCGCCGCGGCCGTCTGCTTTCCCTTCTCTACGGGCTTCTTTCCCATTTCTACGGTGGGGATGTGGATGGAGAAAGGATCCGGTGGGAAGGGCGGCGGCGGATGGAGGAGTGAGAGGAGGAACCGTCATTTGGCTTGCGGAGGAAGAAGATGTGAGAGCGGGGCGAGAGACAGGTGAGCCGTGATGTTCCTCTTTTCCATCCTCTTAAGGGGGGGGGGGAGTGTGGGACAGGGGCGCGATGCTTCAGAAAGTTAACATTTTACCTTAACTGCAACAGTCCCATGACCCCACGATGCACAGTAATTGTGCAAATTTGATGTTGGATTGACTAGTCGCCGTGGCAAACCGGCGTGCACAACCCTCTCTTGCCATGTGTCCGTGCACTATTTTGGGGCCTAACCCAACGTGCCACGCAACATGTGTGGCTTAGGCCCGGGGGCTTATGTCCAGGAAAATGAACAAGGGTATACATTTTCCCCCGACTAGTGCATGGACCAGCCAAGGCATACCAGAGCAAAAGAGAGCAAGAGCTTCGAAGGACCAACATGCAAGCTATCGGCGTTCTGGGAACGGGGGTACCCAGACTTGCCTGCCGGCGGCCCATGATGTGGCTACATCGACGGCCTGGTAAGGCCCAGCTTTGACATCAACAACTCAAGACCGTCGTGCGGGGCCAAGCCTCGTGAGGTAGACGACACCCAGACCTCCATGTGGGGCGGCCTCCCCAGGCTGGCTCCCGAGGAGCGTAGTTTTCTATGCAAGGTTCACCTCGCGAGGTTCAGATGACGTGAGCCATGACGACCAAGGCCAGGCGGGCGCCAGCGGGCACAGTGTACCAGTTTCCTCTTTGGTGCTAAGGAGGGAAGCAGAGGCGTGGAGTCCCGAGGAATCAAGAAAAGGTTTCCATTCTGGTGCAACAAGACCAAGACCGCCAGGACGGTAGGACAGAGGTCATCACCGAGCCCATCACGGCGTTACAACCAGAGGCTTTTGCAGGCGAAGAACACTTTTATCATGATAGCATGTACTAGTTGTCTCCCTTAGAATTTGGCCTTTGTGGGATCCCTTCCGACCTACATTTGGGAAGAGGACCAAGGCCCCTATGAAGAGAGCAGCACCACCACCATAGTAGGGGACAGGTCATTCATATCATCCTCACACCCATCAGCTCATCGAGCATAAGAACACTCCTCCTCCTGAGGTTGTGCTCTCACTGTACTAGTTCATCCTCAGCCCCTCGAGGCCTATCCACCACAAAGCAGGAGTAGGGTTTTACACCACAAGATGGCCCGAACCTGGGTAAACTGTTGTGTCTCTTGTCCATTTGGTTCGTCGAGCTAGGCAGTGAGATTAGCGAGCTGGCAGACTGGGGGAGGACGAGTTGTTCACGCACACCCCAGAGTTCGAACCTCTCAAGGGTCGGCGGAACCCGAAATCCGACATTTGGCATGCCAGGTAGGGGTGCGTCAGAGCCTCCCCTCTTCCAGCCGATCCGCCTCCGTCCCTTCATCCCCATGGCTAACAATCTGAGGGCTCACATCAAGCACTGGGATGCTTGGCCTGCCCATGCAGTGGCGTCCGCCCAAGAAGATCTCCACTCTGCGCTCTTGGCGGCCCGCACATCGCCCAGCGCCATCGGACGCGAGCGGCGTGGGCCAGCGCCGTCTGCCCTCGCTCCATGACGTGCTCATGCCACCACACGATCTTCGGGCTACACCACGCTAACAACGCCACACACTCGCCGGGAGTAGGTGAACATGCAAGCAGCGCTCATTGTGGCGTGAGAGTTGTTGCATTGCAGGTTGGCGAAGGGCGGCCACGACGCCCTACTAGAGAGGGTCACCAAGCTGCTTGATGCCGCGTGCAGGGGTGCGGTGCCCTTCTGCACCCTGCCCACGCCACCAACTATGGCGGGGGCGCGCGCCGGACCCCACCGTGCCCACGCACCCCTCGGAGCGCCCCGGTGAATCGACGTCGTCAACGGAGCCGCGCCTAGGCGATTGTGCCACCCCCAAGCGAGGCAAGCTCGAGCGGTCCCTCCTAGGGCCGCGCCGGGACGCTGTTCAACGGTCATCAGGGCCCGGCGCGGGGCCTGATGGCCCGCGACACAGGGCACCCAGGTGATGGCCCTGGCGCGGCAAGTTTAGATACCTACGTGCCCCCCATGATGGACCTGACATACTCAGCAGGGGAAGGCCCCAGCCCGTTCCCCGAGCCAAGCTAGGCAGCGGGGACGCGGGAGACTGAGGTTTTCCATGAGCCACCCGGAAGGGCTCACCGACCCCTTCAACGACAACAACTGCTAGGTACAGCCGCTATCTCAGGAGCATGCTTACCATGGACCGCGGGTGAACCAGGCCACAGCAGCGGCCAGAGACCCCAGTGTGATGGCTCTGCTCCAGGTGGGAGAAGCGCACCGGGGGCTGCACGGGAGGAGCCCGGAGCCAGGGTGTCCCCCGCGCCGCATGGAGCAAGGCACTGCACGGAGGTAGGTCCTTTGCCAGGGAAGGCGCCGGTGAGCCCTTCCCCCGGCGGAGGGCCTGCGGTCGCCGAGGGCACTACCAGCATTCCCCTGGCCCCTTGGTCTCGTCCTGGTTTCCAAACACCCCAACGGTAGTCGGGGTAGGCACAGGGCAGGGCCATCGTCAAGCGACATGAAGCAAGGCCCCCACCTGTGAAGGTCTCCGCTCGTGACACTGTCACGTAATAATGAGTGGGGGTGTACATGCACCTGAGTCTCCTGAGTGCCGCCCTAGGGCCTCATGGGGGCTCCCACCCACGTCCAAGTGGAAGCACCTTGCTCTGCGCTGACAGAGGACACTGTCCCCCAATGACTATGCTAACTCCGAGTGAAAGCACTTAGCTCCACGCTGGTGTGAAGACAAGAAGACTAGCTAGGTGCCGGACACGGCCGTTTGCTTTCACTCCTTTTTTGTAACTCGATTTGCCACCTTTTTGGACTGAAATTTGAAGTTCCTTGTTTTTATCAAAAACGGGGGGAATTTTCTATTGATTTAAGCCGATTTCTTGCTTTTTGGTCGCGTGTTTTGCTCTGGGGCTCACAACTGCTACCCCCACCTGCGAGCGACTCGCGAGTGGGGGCTGGGTGTGCTATGTGCGCGCCAAGCACATCCGGGTCAGCCCGGGTGTCGACAAGGCCCCCAGGGTCAAGGATGCAACCGCCACAGGATCACCGCGAGCATACCTTGCTGTAGTCCAGCATTCGTTCCTCGCAAGGCTCTCCTGGTCGGGCCATCAGGCTGCTCGGGAGACTCAAGAGACCTAGAACTTCACGGGCCCCGAATGGCTCATCTCAGGAGGAAGGTTCGACCAGGACATCAAGGCTCGCTCAAGACCTACAGAACAAAGATAACTCGCAACAATTACCCCGCCCGGGAGCCCGCGGGCCCGTGACGGTGCATCCCAAACTCTATCCTTAAAAGGCATATCACCGTTTCATACATTATAAGGGGCCCCCTTCAGAAAATGTTTTCACGCCCCGCAAGGCCATGCTCGAAGGTTTTCCTTTCATACAGGGTGAGGAAAAAGGAAATTCAGGTCTAGCCGGAGGCGCTGCCTTCCACGCCGTCCTCACAATCTTCATCAACGCCACCCAAGTTGTCGCTACAGTCGTCTACATCAGCGTCATCCACATCATTTTCTCCTACCGCAATCGTGACCGTGTCGTCCTTAGGAGTGAACTCTGCGACCAGCGCGTCCATATTGTCGTCCATCCAAGTCGCCAGGTTGTCCTGGATGACCCTGGGCACGGGGGCTATGACGGCGTCGAAGTCAAAGTGGGGATCGAGGTTCAGGAGGTGACTGAAGACGCATGAGAACGTGTGCTCGAGAAGGCCCCGACTTCTATCCTCAACAAGCTCGCAAGCTCTCACGCCCGGTCCTCCACGCGGGTCATGGCATCGGTGAAGAAGCGCATGTGGCTGGCATATTCACCCTCGAGCGGGTGGGGGTGCTCTCCTCGCACATGGTGCTCAAGGCTTAGTTGGCTCTCACCCCGAGGGCCTAATGCATCGACGCTTGCTCTCGCTGCAGCGTCTGGCGGCGGCACGCTTTGTTCGCAATCTTTTTCGCGAGGGACGTGGCACCCTTGATCTGCTGCTGGAGTGAGAGCAAGTCGGTGCGTGTGGAGGCCAAGTCAGCCTGGGTAGAGGCCTGAGCTGCCTTGGCAGCCCTCTCGCATTGTTCCACCTCATCCAGCTTTGTTCTGAGGGCGGTGGTCCTACCCTTAACCTCGGCTTGTAGGAGCTCCAGCTTCAGGCGGTGCTTGTCAGCAGGAGCCGCATGAGCCTTTGCCACCCTCCAATCGACCTCCTCCTGGATCTTGGTTTCCCGTGCAACAACGGCATCCTCAGCCACGGCTACATGGCGCTCTGCTACCTCTTGAGCATGTGTTGGTTTTCCCTTGAAGAGGAAAGGATGATGCAGCAAAGTAGCATAAGTATTTCCATCAGTTTTGAGAACCGATATATTAATCCAGTAGGAGATAACGCACAAGTCACCTAGTACCTGCACAAACAATCAAGAACCTTGCAACCAATGCGATAAAGGGGTTGTCAATCCCTTCACGGTCACTCGCAAAAGTGAGATATAATAGAGATAGTAAAGTAAATATTTTCGGTATTTTTGTTGTATATATAGATTGGAAAGTAAAGATAGAAAAATAGTAAATGAGATGCGATCTAAATAAAAGAGATGTAATATAATAGGAAAGAGACCCGGGGGCCATAGGTTTCACTAGTGGCTTCTCTCAAGATAGCATGCATTACGGTGGGTGAACAAATTACAACCGAGCAATTGAAAGAAAAGTGGATAGTTATGAAGATATCCAAGGTAATGATCATGAATATAGGCATCACGTCCGTGTCAAGTAGACCAAAACAATTCTGCATCTACTACTATTACTCCACAAATCGACCGCTATCCAGCATGCATCTAGAGTATTAAGTTCATAACAACGGAGTAACACATTAAGCAAGATGACATGATGTAGAGGGATAAACTCAAGCAATATGATATAAACCCCATCTTTTTATCCTCGATTGCAACAATACAATACGTGCCTTCCTTCCCCTGCTGTCACTGGGAAAGGACACCGCAAGATTGAACCCAAAGCTAAGCACTTCTCCCATTGCAAGAAAGATCAATCTAGTAGGCCAAAGTAAACCAATATTTCGAAGAGACATGCAAAGATATCAAATCATGTATATAAGAATTCAGAGAAGGACCAAATAATTGGATCTTGGCAAACACACCACAAAAGAGTATTACATCAAATAGATCTCCAAGAACATCGACGAGAACTTTGTATTGAGAATCAAAGAGAGAGAGAAGACATCTAGTGGATAACTATGGACCCGAAGGTCCGCGGTAAACTACTCACACTTCATTGGAGAGGCAATGGTGTTGATGTAGAAGCCCTCCGTGATTGATTCCCCCTCCGTCAGATCGCCGAAAAAGGTCCCAAGATGGGATCTCATGGGTACAGAAGGTTGCGGCGGTGGAAAAGTGGTTTCTTGGGCCCCCTGATGTTTCTAGGGTATAAGAGTATCTATAGGCGAAAGTAGTACGTCGATGGAGCTACGAGGGGCCCACGAGGGTGGGGGGCACGCCTGCCCCCTGGGCACGCCCTCCTGCCTCGTGGCTTCCTCGTGGAGTTCTAGACTTCGACTCCAAGTCTTCTGGATTGTTTTCGGTCCAAGAAAGATCATCACGAGGCTTTCATTCCGTTTGGACTCCGTTTGGTATTCATTTTCTACAAAACTCTAAAATAGGCAAAAAAACAGAAACTTGCACTAGGCCTCCGGTTAATAGGTTAGTCCCAAAAATAATATAAAAGAGCATATGAAAGCCCATTAAACATCCAAAACAGATAATATAATAGCATGGAACAATAAAAAATTATAGATACGTTGGAGATGTATCAAGCATCCACTACAAGAATCAGCTACTTTGCCATCTGCCACGGTAGACGGCAAAGGCAGGAACGCAGACGGCAAAGGTCTTTGACGTCTGCCGTGGACGGCAAAAGGCTCCAGCACAGTAAGGATTGTCAAAGAGCTACTTTGTCGTCTGCTTTCAGCGGGTGACGGAAAAGGAGCCTTTGCCATCAGCAGCTGACGGCAAAGAAAGCAGACGGCAATAATTACGCTGTTAGTCCGTTAGGTGGCTAATGGCAGCCTTTGCCGTCCGCCGCTGACGGCAAAATTTGTCCGGCCTTTGCCGTCTGCCGAATGATGTCAGCTAGACGTCACTACACGGCAGTCCTTTTCCGTAGGCAAAACCTTTGCCATCCGCCGCTGTAGGCAAACTGGCCAAATGGGTCAATTCCCAGGATGCACAGGTGGCCACTGCGTGGCTGCTTTGCCGTCCGCGGCTGTTGGCAAAGGTGCCTTTGCCGTCCGCCGCTGTCAGCAAAGGTGCTTTGCCATCAGTGGCTGATGGGAAAGATCCTACTTTGCCTCATTTTTTCTTTTTTTAGATGCAACAATTTCGACAGCAAATATATATATATATATATATATATATATATATATATATTTCACAGGGCTATTTAACAGCAAACATATGACACATCCAGCACATAAGTTTCATCGTACATACATATATAGTTCCATCAATTCATACATAGCAAGTTCCATCAAGTTGCACATACACACTGTTCCATCCATACATATTACAATGCAAAGTTTCATCAAGATAGCAAGTTCCAGATTAGCAAGCTGGAAGAATACTTGAAGAGAATGAAAGAAAAAACAAGCACTCCATCATAACAAGATAGCTCCCGTGAAGTGAATGAAATCTGCAAAATGGCAAATAAGAAAGTTAGAAAAAGGTGACTAGAAGAAGAAGACTAGAACAAGAAGACTAGAACAAAAAGTATATGTCATTTATGAGCTAACTTAGGTGAAATGGATCATATATGAGCTAACTAAGTTGAAATGGGTCGTTTATGAGCTAACTAAGGTGAAATGGATCATTTATGAGCTAACTTAGGTGAAATGCATCATTTATGAGCTAACTTAGTTGAAATGGATCATTTATGAGCTAACTTAGTTGAAATGGATCGTTTATGAGCTAACTAAGGTGAAATGGATTGTTTATGAGGTGAAATGGATCGTTTATGAGCTAACTAAGGTGAAATGGATCGTTTATGAGCTAACTAAGGTGAAATGGATCGTTTTTGAGCTAACTTAGGTGAAATGGATCATTTATGAGCTAACTTAGTTAAATGGATCGTTTATGAGCTAACTTAGGTGCAATTGATCATTTAAGAGCTAATTTAGGTGAAATGGATCGTTTTTTAGCTAACTTAGGTGAAATGGATCGTTTATGAGCTAACTTAGTAAAAAGCATCATTTTAGAGCTAACCTAGGTGTGATGGGTCATTTTGGAGCTGACCTAGGTAAGATGAGTCATTTTGGAGGTAACCTAGGTGAAATGGGTCATTTTAAAGCTAGCATAGGTAAAATGGATAATTTAGGAGCTAAAATAGGTAAAATGGGTCATTTTAGGGCTAACTTGGATAAAATTGATCATTTATTAGCTAACTAAGGTAAAATGGGTTATTTTAGAGCTAACTTAGGTAAAATGGATCGTTTATGAGCTAACTAAGCTAATTATGCAATTTTTGACATAAGTAAGCTAAGTATAGATCTTTTTAGAGCTAACTTAGGTAAAACGGATGGTTTTGGAGGTTAGTAAGCTTATTAAGTCATGTTGAAGGAAAAGAAGCTAAGTCTAGGTCATTATGGTAAGCATATTGGAGGAAATAAAGCTAAGTCTAGGTGTTTATGCATTTGTTAAGCAAAATACTAGAGAAACTTACCATGATCATGGAGGTGTAGGAGCAGGCTGGCTCGTGCCAGTGGCTGGAGAAGGATCGTGCGATGCTTGTCTGGAGTTACGCTGCACCAAAGATCATTTCCAATGTCTCGTTAGCATGATGACACTCAAATGTTAAGACTAGCAATTATTGTCCATTCAAATTAAACTCACCGTGGTCCCAGGAGCAATCACTGGCATCGGTGGAGTGGTCTGACCGGACTTCTCGCACACAGACTGCACATTTGGTTTTGACAACTCAGTCATACTAGTTAGTAATGAGACAAACACTACATGAATGTTTTGGCTAATCTGCAGAAGAAACTTACCACAAGGAGCTCGTACATGGCCCTTGCCTGCATGTCATTCCGTGCCCCCTCCTCCTCCAACATCTTTGGCGTCCTCTCCTCCAACTCCCATTGCCTCTCCGCCGCCACCGCCATAAGTTTCTCCGTTCTATCTCTCTCACTCTGTATAGCAGCCTGCAACACCACTCACATGATCATTTGTAATCACTGATGCAAAAGGCTCCGGCACAGTAAGGATCGACAAAGAGCTACTTTGCCGTCTGCTTTCGGTGGCTGACGGGAAAGGAGCCTTTGCCATCAGCAGCTGACGGCAAAGAAAGAAGACGACAATAATTATGCTGTTAGTCCGTTAGGTGGCTAACGGCAGCCTTTGCCGTCCGCGGCTGACGGCAAAATTTGTCCGGCCTTTGCCGTCCGCCGAATGATGTCAGATGGACGTCACTACACGGCAGGCCTTTGTCGTCCGCCGAATGATGTCAGTTGGACGTCACTACACTGCAGGCCTTTGCCGTCTACGGCTGTAGGCAAAACCTTTGCCGTCCGCCGCTGTAGGCAAACTGGCCAAATGGGTCAGTTCCCAGGACGCACAGGTGGCTGCCGCGTGGCTGCTTTGCCGTCCGTGGCTGTCGGCAAAGGTGGCTTTGCCATCAGTGGCTGACGGCAAAGATCCTGCTTTGCCTCATTTTTTCTTTTTTCTAAATGCAACAATTTGACAGCAAATATATATATATATATATATATATATATATATATATATATATATATATATATATATATATATATTTCACAGGGCTATTTAACATCAAACATATGACATATCCAGCACATAAGTTTCATCGTACATACATATATAGTTCCATCCATTCATACATAGCAAGTTCCATCAAGTTGCACATACACATTGTTCCATCCATACATATTACAATGCAAAGTTTCATCAAGATAGCAAGTTCCATCATAGCAAGCTAGAAGAATACTTGAAGAGAATGAAAGAAAAAACAAGCACTCCATCATAACAAGCTAGCTTCTGTGAAGTGAATGAAATCTGCAAAATGGCAAATAAGAAAGTTAGAAAAAGGTGACTAGAAGAAGAAGACTAAAAGAAGAAGACTAGAACAAGAAGAAGACTAGAACAAGAAGACTAGAACAAGAAGTATATGTCATTTATGAGCTAACTTAGGTGAAATGGATCATATATGAGCTAACTAAGTTGAAATGGGTCGTTTATGAGCTAACTAAGGTGAAATGGATCATTTATGAGCTAACTTTGGTGAAATGGATCGTTTATGAGCTAACTTAGTTGAAATGGATCATTTATGAGCTAATTAGTTGAAATGGATCGTTTATGAGCTAACTAAGGTGAAATGAATCGTTTATGAGGTGAAATCGATCGTTTATGAG
>NC_041386.1:365852692-365864518 GCF_002162155.2 Triticum dicoccoides | reverse complement strand
TTATGAGCTAACTAAGGTGAAATCGATAGTTTTTTTAGCTAACTTAGGTGAAATGGATCATTTATGAGCTAACTTAGTTGAAATGGATCCTTTATGAGCTAACTTAGGTGAAATGGATCGTTTATGAGCTAACTTAGTTGAAATGGATCATTTATGAGCTAACTTAGTTGAAATGGATCATTTATGAGCTAACTAAGGTGAAATGGATCGTTTATGAGCTAACTAAGGTGAAATGGATCATTTATTAGCTAACTAAGGTGAAATCGATAGTTTTTGAGCTAACTTAGGTGAAATGGATAATTTATGAGCTAACTTAGTTGAAATGGATCATTTATGAGCTAAATTAGGTGAAATGGATCATTTAAGAGCTAATTTATGTGAAATGGATCGTTTCTTAGCTAACTTAGGTGAAATGGATCGTTTCTGAGCTAACTTAGTGGAAATGGATCATTTATGAGCTAACTTAGTAAAAAGCATCATTTTAGAGATAACCTAGGTGTGATGGGTCATTCTAGAGCTATCCTAGGTAAGATGGGTCATATTGGAGGTAACCTAGGTGAAATGGGTCATTTTAAATCTAACGTAGGAAAATGGATAATTTAGGAGCTAAACTAGGTAAAATGGGTCATTTTAGAGCTAACTTGGATAAAATGGATCATTTATAAGCTAAATAAGTTAAAATGGGTCATTTTAGAGCTAACTTAGGTAAAATGGATGGTTTTGGAGGTCAGTAAGCTTATTAAGTCATACTGGAGGAAAAGAAGCTAACTCTAGGTCATTATGTTAAGCATATTTTAGGAAATAAAGCTAAGTCTAGGTCTTTATGCATTTGTTAAGCAAAACACAAGAGAAACTTACCGTGATCATGGAGGTGTAGGAGTGGGCTGGCTCGTGCCAGTAGCTGGAGAAGGATCGTGCGATACTTGTCTGGAGTTATGCTGCACCAAAGATCATTTCCAATGTCTCGTTAGCATGATGACACTCAAATGTTAAGACTAGCAAGTAATGTCCATTCAAATTAAACTCACCGTGGTCCCAGGAGCAATCACTGGCATCGGCGGAGCGGTCTGACCGGACTTCTCGCACACAGACTGAACATTTGGTTTTGACAACACAGTCATACTAGTTAGTAATGAGACAAACACTACATGAATGTTTTGGCTAATCTGCAAAAGAAACTTACCACAAGGAGATCGTACATGGCCCCTGCCTGCATGTCATTCCGTGCCCTCTCCACCTCCAACATCTTTGGCGTCCTCTCCTCCAACTCTCGTTGCGGCTCCGCCGCCTCCGCCAGAAGTTTCTCCGTTCTATCTCTCTCAATCTGTATAGCAGCCTGCAACACCACTCAAATTACCATTTGTAATCATTGATGCAAAAGGCTCCGGCACAATAAGGATCGGCAAAGAGCTACTTTGTCTTCTACTTTCGGCGGTTGATGGCAAAGGAGCCTTTGCCATCAGCAGCTGACGACAAAGAAAGCAGACGGCAATAATTACGATGTTAGTCCATTAGGTGGCTAACGGCAGCCTTTGCCATCCGCCGTTGATGGCAAAATTTGTCCGGCCTTTGCCGTCCCCCGAATGATGTCAGTTGGACGTCACTACACGGCAGGCCTTCGCCGTCCACGGCTCTAGGCAAAACCTTTTCCGTCCGCCGATGTAGGCAAACTGGCCAAATGGGTGAGTTCCCAAAACACACAGGTGGCCGCCGCGTGGCTGCTTTGTCGTCCGCGGCTGTTGGCATAGGTGCCTTTGCCGTCCGCCGCTATCGGCAAAGGTGGCTTTGCCATCGGTGGCTGATGGCAAAGATCTTGCTTTGCCTCTTTTTTTTCTTTTTTTAAATGCAACAATTTTGACAGCAAATATATATATGACCTATATATATATATTTCACAGGGCTATTTAACAGCAAACATATGACATATCCAGCACATAAGTTTCATCGTACATACATATATAGTTCCATCCATTCATACATAGCAAGTTCCATCAAGTTGCACATACACATTATTCCATCCATACATATTACAATGCAAGGTTTCATCAAGATAGCAAGTTCCATCATAGCAAGCTAGAAGAATACTTGAAGAGAATGAAAGAAAAAACAAGCACTCCATCATAACAAGCTAGCTTCCGTGAAGTGAATGAAATCTGCAAAATGGCAAATCAGAAAGTTAGAAAAAGGTTACTAGAATAAGAAGACTAAAAGAAGAAGACTAGAATAAGAACAAGACTAGAACAAGAAGTATATGTCATTTATGAGCTAACTTAGGTGAAATGGATCATATATCACCTAACTAAGTTGAAATGAGTCGTTTATGAGCTAACTAAGGTGAAATGGATCATTTATGAGCTAACTTTGGTGAAATGGATCGTTTATGAGCTAACTTAGTTGAAATGGATCAATTATGAGCTAACTTAGTTGAAATGGATCATTTATGAGCTAACGAAGGTGAAATGGATCGTTTATGAGCTAACCTAGGTGAAATGGATCGTTTATAAGCTAACTAAGGTGAAATGGATCCTTTATGAGCTAACTTAGGTGAAATGGATCGTTTATGAGCTAACTTAGTTGAAATGGATCATTTATGAGCTAACTTAGTTGAAGTCGATCGTTTATGAGCTAACTAAGGTGAAATGGATCGTTTATGAGCTAACTAAGGTGAAATGGATCGTTTATAAGCTAACTAAGGTGAAATGGATCGTTTTTTAGCTAACTTAGGTGAAATGGATCATTTATGGGCTAACTTAGTTGAAATTGATTGTTTATGAGCTAACTTAGGTGAAATGGATCATTTAAGAGCTAATTTAGGTGAAATGGATAGTTTTTGAGCTAACTTAGGTGAAATGGATCGTTTATGAGCTAACTTAGTGGAAATGGATCGTTTATGAGCTAACTTAGTAAAAAGCATCATTTTAGAGCTAACCTAGGTGTGATGGGTTATTTTGGAGCTAACCTAGGTAAGATGGGTCATTTTGGAGGTAACCTAGGTGAAATGGGTCATTTTAAAGCTAGCGTAGGTAAAATGGATAATTTAGGAGCTGAACTAGGTAAAATGGGTCATTTTAGAGCTAACTTGGATAAGATGGATCATTTATAAGCTAACTAAGGTAAAGTGGGTTATTTTGGATCTAACTTAGGTAAAATGGATCGTTTATGAGCTAACTAAGCTAATTATGCAATTGTTGACATAAGTAAGCTAAGTATAGATCTTTTTAGAGCTAACTTAGGTAAAATGGATGGTTTTGGAGGTCAGTAAGCTTATTAAGTCATATTGAAGGAAAAGAAGCTAACTCTAGGTCATTATGGTAAGCATATTGGAGGAAAGAAAGCTAAGTCTATGTCTTTATGCATTTGATAAGCAAAACACTAGAGAAACTTACCATGATCATGGAGGTGTAGGAGCAGGCTGGCTCGTGCCAGTAGCTGGAGAAGGATCGTGCGATGCTTGTCTGGAGTTACGCTGCACCAAAGATCATTTCCAATGTCTCGTTAGCATGATGACACTCAAATGTTAATACTAGCAATTAATGTCCATTCAAATTAAACTCACCGTGGTCCCAGGAGCAATCACTGGCATCGGGTGAGCGGTCTGACCGGACTTCTCGCACACAGACTGCACATTTGGTTTTCACAACTCAGTCATACTAGTTAGTAATGAGACAAACACTACATGAATGTTTTGGCTAATCTACAGAAGAAACTTACCAGAAGGAGCTCGTACATGGCCCTTGCCTGCATGTCATTCCGTGCCCTCTCCTCCTCCAACATCTTCGGCGTCCTCTCCTCCAACTCCCGTTGCCTCTCCGCCGCCACCGCCAGAAATTTCTCCGTTCTATCTCCCTCACTCTGTATAGCAGCCTGCAACACCACTCACATGACCATTTGTAATCATTGATGCAAAAGGCTCCGGCACAGTAAGGATCGGCAAAGAGCTAATTTGCCGTCTGCTTTCGGCGGCTGACGGGAAAGGAGCCTTTGACGTCCGCCGAATGATGTCAGCTGGACGTCACTACACGGCAGGCCTTTGCCGTCCACCGTATGATGTCAGCTGGACGTCACTACACGGCAGGCCTTTGTCGTCTGCGGCTGTAGGCAAAACCTTTGTCGTCCGCCGCTGTAGGCAAACTGGCCAAGTGGGTCAGTTCCCAGGACGCACAGGTGGCCGCCGCGTGGCTGCTTTGCCGTCCACGGCTGTTCGCAAAGGTGCCTTTGCCGTCCGCAGCTGTCGGCAAAGGTGGCTTTGCCATCAGTGGCTGACGGCAAAGATCCTGCTTTGCCTAATTTTTTTCTTTTTTTATGCAACAATTTTGACAGCAAATATATACATATATATATTTCACAGGGCTATTTAACAGCAAACATATGACATATCTAGCACATAAGTTTCATCGTGCATACATATATAGTTCCATCAATTCATACATAGCAAGTTCCATCAAGTTGCACATACACATTGTTCCATCCATACATATTACAATGCAATGTTTCATCAAGATAGCAAGTTCCAGATTAGCAAGCTGGAAGAATACTTGAAGAGAATGAAAGAAAAAACAAGCACTCCATCATAACAAGCTAGCTCCCGTGAAGTGAATGAAATCTGCAAAATGGCAAATAAGAAAGTTAGAAAAAGGTGACTAGAAGAAGAAGACTAAAAGAAGAAGACTAGAACAAGAAGAAGACTAGAACAAGAAGTATATGTCATTTATGAGCTAACTTTGGTGAAATGGATCATATATGAGCTAACTAAGTTGAAATGGGTCGTTTATGAGCTAACTAAGGTGAAATGGATCATTTTTGAGCTAACTTAGGTGAAATGGATCATTTATGAGCTAACTAAGGTGAAATGGATCGTTTATGAGGTGAAATGGATCATTTATGAGCTAACTAAGGTGAAATGGATCGTTTATGAGCTAACTAAGGTGAAATGGGTCATTTTTGAGCTAACTTAGGTGAAATGGATCATTTATGAGCTAACTTAGTTAAATGGATCGTTTATGAGCTAACTTAGGTGAAATGGATCATTTAAGAGCTAATTTAGGTGAAATGGATCGTTTTTGAGCTAACTTAGGTGAAATGGATTGTTTATGAGCTAACTTAGTGGAAATGGATCGTTTATGAGCTAACTTAGTAAAAAGCATCATTTTAGAGCTAATCTAGGTGTGATGGGTCATTTTGGAGCTAACCTAGGTAAGATGGGTCATTTTGGAGGTAACCTAGGTGACATGGGTCATTTTAAAGCTAGCGTAGGTAAAATGGATAATTTAGGAGCTAAACTAGGTTAAATGGGTCATTTTAGAGCTAACTTGGATAAAATTGATCATTTATTAGCTAACTAAGGTAAAATGGGTCATTTTAGAGCTAACTTAGGTAAAATGGATCTTTTATGAGCTAACTAAGCTAATTATGCAATTTTTGACATAAGTAAGCTAAGTATAGATCTTTTTAGAGCTAACTTAGGTAAAATGGATGGTTTTGGAGGTTAGTAAGCGGATTAAGTCATTTTGAAGGAAAAGAAGCTAACTCTAGGTCATTATGGTAAGCATATTGGAGGAAATAAAGCTAAGTCTAGGTCTTTATGCATTTGTTAAGCAAAACACTAGAGAAACTTACCATGATCATGGAGGTGTAGGAGTAGGCTGGCTCGTGCCAGTAGCTGGAGAAGGATCGTGCGATGGTTGTCTGGAGTTACGCTGCACCAGAGATCATTTTTAATGTCTCGTTAGCATGATGACACTCAAATGTTAAGACTAGGAATTATTGTCCATTCAAATTAAACTCACCGTGGTCCCAGGAGCAATCACTGGCATCGGTGGAGCGGTCTGACCGGACTTCTCGCACATAGACTGCACATTTGGTTTTGACAACTCAGTCATACTAGTTAGTAATGAGACAAACACTACATGAATGTTTTAGCTAATCTGCAGAAGAAACTTACCACAAGGAGCTCGTACATGGCCCTTGCCTGCATGTCATTCCGTGCCCCCTCCTCCTCCAACATCTTTGGCGTCCTCTCCTCCAACTCCCGTTGCCTCTCCGCCGCCACCGCCAGAAGTTTCTCCGTTCTATCTCTCTCACTCTGTATAGCAGCCAGCAACACCACTCACATGACCATTTGTAATCATTGATGCAAAAGGCTCCGGCACAATAAGGATCGACAAAGAGCTACTTTGCCGTCTGCTTTCGGTGGCTGACAGGAAAGGAGCCTTTGCCATCAGCAGTTGACGGCAAAGAAAGCATACGGCAATAATTACGCTGTTAGTCCGTTAGGTGGCTAACGGCAGCCTTTACCGTCTGCGGCTGATGGCAAAATTTGTCCGGCCTTTGCCATCCGCTGAATGATGTCAGCTGGACGTCACTACACGGCAGGCCTTTGTCGTCCGCCGAATGATGTCAGCTGGACGTCACTACACGACAGGCCTTTGCCGTCTGCGGCTGTAGGCAAAACCTTTGTCGTCCGCCGCTGTAGGCAAACTGGCCAAATGGGTCAGTTCCCAGGACGCACAGGTGGCCGCCGCGTGGCTGCTTTGCCGTCCGCGGCTGTTGGCAAAGGTGCCTTTGCCGTCCGCCGCTGTCGGCAAAGGTGGCTTTGCCATCAGTGGCTGATGGCAAAGATCCTGCTTTGCCTCATTTTTTTCTTTTTTTAGATGCAACAATTTCGACAGCAAATATATATATATATATATATATATATATATATATATATATATATATATATCACAGGGCTATTTAACAGCAAACATATGCATATCCAGCACATAAGTTTCATCGTACATACATATATAGTTCCATCTATTCATACATAGCAAGTTCCATCAAGTTGCACATACACATTGTTCCATCCATACATATTACAATGCAATGTTTCATCAAGATAGCAAGTTCCAGATTAGCAAGCTGGAAGAATACTTGAAGAGAATGAAATAAAAAACAAGCACTCCATCATAACAAGCTAGCTCCCGTGAAGTGAATGAAATCTGCAAAATGGCAAATAAGAAAGTTAGAAAAAGGTGACTAGAAGAAGAAGACTAAAAGACGAAGACTAGAACAAGAAGAAGACTAGAACAAGAAGACTAGAACAAGAAGTATATGTCATTTATGAGCTAACTTAGGTGAAATGGATCATATATGAGCTAACTAAGTTGAAATGGGTCGTTTATGAGCTAACTAAGGTGAAATGGATCATTTATGAGTTAACTTAGGTGAAATGGATCATTTATGAGCTAACTTAGTTGAAATGGATCATTTATGAGCTAACTTAGTTGAAATGGATCGTTTATGAGCTAACTAAGGTGAAATGGATCGTTTATGAGGTGAAATGGATCGTTTATGAGCTAACTAAGGTGAAATGGATCCTTTATGAGCTAACTTAGGCGAAATGGATCGTTTAT
The DNA here is from genome assembly GCF_002162155.2 of Triticum dicoccoides. Lineage (NCBI taxonomy): Eukaryota > Viridiplantae > Streptophyta > Magnoliopsida > Poales > Poaceae > Triticum > Triticum dicoccoides. The sequence continues at coordinate 365,857,124 of NC_041386.1, read as the reverse complement.
GAGAATACTTAGTTGAAATGGATCATTTATGAGCTAACTTAGTTGAAGTCGATCGTTTATGAGCTAACTAAGGTGAAATGGATCGTTTATGAGCTAACTAAGGTGAAATGGATCGTTTATGATCTAACTAAGGTGAAATGGATCGTTTTTGAGCTAACTTAGGTGAAATGGATTATTTATGAGCTAACTTAGTTAAATGGATCATTTATGATCTAACTTAGGTGAAATGGATCATTTAAGAGCTAATTTAAGTGAAATGCATCGTTTTTGAGCTAACTTAGGTGAAATGGACCATTTATGAGCTAACTTAGTGGAAATGGATTGTTTATGAGCTAACTTAGTAAAAAGCATCATTTTAGAGCTAACCTAGGTGTGATGGGTCATTTTGGAGCTAATCTAGGTAAGATGGGTCATTTTGGAGGTAACCTAGATGAAATGGGTCATTTTAAAGCTAGCGTAGGTAAAATGGATAATTTAGGAGCTAAACTAGGTAAAATGGGTCATTTTAGAGCTAACTTGGATAAAATTGATCATTTATTAGCTAACTAAGGTAAAATGGGTCATTTTAGAGCAAACTTAGGTAAAATGGATCGTTTATGAGCTAACTAAGCTAATTATGCAATTTTTGACATAAGTAAGCTAACTATAGATCTTTTTAGAGCTAACTTAGGTAAAATGGATGGTTTTGGAGGTCAGTAAGCTTATTAAGTCATTTTGAAGGAAAAGAAGCTAACTCTAGGTCATTATGGTAAGCATATTGGAGGAAATAAAGCTAAGTCTAGGTCTTTATGCATTTGTTAAGCAAAACACTAGAGAAACATACCATGATCATGGAGGTGTAGGAGCAGGCTGGCTCGTGCCAGTAGCTGGAGAAGGATCGTGCGATGCTTGTCTGGAGTTACGCTGCACCAAAGATCATTTCCAATGTCTCGTTAGCATGATGACACTCAAATGTTAAGACTAGCAATTAATGTCCATTCAAATTAAACTCACCGTGGTCCCAGGAGCAATCACTGGCATCGGTGGAGCGGTCTGACCGGACTTCTCGCACACAGACTGCACATTTGGGTTTGACAACTCAGTCATACTAGTTAGTAATCAAACAAACACTACATGAATGTTTTGGCTAATCTACAGAAGAAACTTACCACAAGGAGCTCGTACATGGCCCTTGCCTGCATGTCATTATGTGCCCTCTCCTCCTCCAACATCTTCGGCGTCCTCTCCTCCAACTCCCGTTGCCTCTCCGCCGCCACCACCAGAAGTTTCTCCGTTCTATCTCTCTCACTCTGTATAGCAGCCTGCAACACCACTCACATGACCATTTGTAATCATTGATGCAAAAGGCTCCGGCATAGTAAGGATCGGCAAAGAGCTACTTTGTCGTCTGCTTTCGGCGGCTGACGGGAAAGGAGCCTTTGCCATCAGCAGCTGACGGCAAAGAAAGCAGACGGCAATAATTACGCTGTTAGTCTGTTAGGTGGCTAACGGCAGCCTTTGCAGTCCACGGCTGATAGCAAAATTTGTCCGGCCTTTGCCGTCCGCCAAATGATGTCAGCTGGACGTCACTACACGGTAGGCCTTTGTCGTCCGCCAAATGATGTCAGCTGGACGTCACTACACGGCAGGCATTTGCCGTCTGCGGCTGTAGGCAAAACCTTTGCCGTCCGTCGCTGTAGGCAAACTGGCCAAATGGGTCAGTTCCCAGGACGCACAGGTGGCCGCCGCGTGGCTACTTTGCCGTCCGCGGCTGTTGGCAAAGGTGCCTTTGCCGTCCGCCACTGTCGGCAAAGGTGCTTTGCCATCAGTGGCTGATGGCAAAGATCCTGCTTTGCCTCATTTTTTTCTTTTTTTAGATGCAACAATTTCGACAGCAAATATATATATATATATATATATATATATATATATATATATATATATATATATATATATATATATATATATATTTCACAGGGCTATTTAACAGCAAACATATGACATATCCAGCACATAAGTTTCATCGTACATACATATATAGTTCCATCAATTCATACATAGCAAGTTCCATCAAGTTGCACATACACATTGTTCCATCCATACATATTACAATGCAAAGTTTCATCAAGATAGCAAGTTCCAGATTAGCAAGCTGGAAGAATACTTGAAGAGAATGAAAGAAAAAACAAGCACTCCATCATAACAAGCTAGCTCCCATGAAGTGAATGAAATCTGCAAATTGGCAAATAAGAAAGTTAGAAAAAGGTGACTAGAAGAAGAAGACTAAAAGAAGAAGACTAGAACAAGAAAAAGACTAGAACAAGAAGACTAGAACAAGAAGTATATGTCATTTATGAGCTAACTTTGGTGAAATGGATCATATATATGAGCTAACTAAGTTGAACTGGGTCGTTTATGAGCTAAATAAGGTGAAATGGATCATTTATGAGCTAACTTAGGTGAAATGGATCATTTATGAGATAAATTAGTTGAAATGGATCATTTATGACCTAACTTAGTTGAAATGGATCGTTTATGAGCTAACTAAGGTGAAATGGATCGTTTATGAGGTGAAATGGATCCTTTATGAGCTAACTAAGTTGAAATGGATCCTTTATGAGCTAACTTAGATGAAATGGATCGTTTATGAGCTAACTTAGTTGAAATGGATCATTTATGAGCTAACTTAGTTGAAGTCGATTGTTTATGAGCTAACTAAGGTGAAATGGATCGTTTATGAGCTAACTAAGGTGAAATGGATCGTTTATGAGCTAACTAAGGTGAAATGGGTCGTTTTTGAGCTAACTTAGGTGAAATGCATCATTTATGAGCTAACTTAGTTAAATGGATCGTTTATGAGCTAACTTAGGTGAAATGGATCATTTAAGAGCTAATTTAGGTGAAATGGATCGTGTTTGAGCTAACTTAGGTGAAATGGATCGTTTATGAGCTAACTTAGTGGAAATGGATCGTTTATGAGCTAACTTAGTAAAAAAACATCATTTTAGAGCTAACCTAGGTGTGATGGGTCATTTTGGAGCTAACCTAGGTAAGATGGGTCATTTTGGAGGTAACCTAGGTGAAATGGGTCATTTTAAAGCTAGCGTAGGTAAAATGGATAATTTAGGAGCTAAACTAGGTAAAATGGGTCATTTTAGAGCTAACTTGGATAAAATTGATCATTTATTAGCTAACTAAGGTAAAATGGGTCATTTTAGAGCTAACTTAGGTAAAATGGATCGTTTATGAGCTAACTAAGCTAATTATGCAATTTTTTACATAAGTAAGCTAAGTATAGATCGTTTTAGAGCTAACTTAGGTAAAATGGATGGTTTTGGAGGTCAGTAAGCTTATTAAGTCATTTTGGAGGAAAAGAAGCTAACTCTAGGTCATTACGGTAAGCATATTGGAGGAAATAAAAGCTAAGTCTAGGTGTTTATGCATTGGTTAAGCAAAACACTAGAGAAACTTACCGTTATCATGGAGGTATAGGAGCGGGCTGGCTCGTGCTAGTAGCTGGGGAAGGATCGTGCGATGCTTGTCTGGAGTTACACTGCACCAAAGATCATTTCCAATGTCTCGTTAGCATGATGACACTCAAATGTTAAGACTAGCAAGTAATGTCCATTCAAATTAAACTCACCATGGTCCCAGGAGTAATCACTGGCATCGGCGAAACGGTTTGACCGGACTTCCCACTCACAGACTGCACATTTGGTTTTGACAACTCGGTCATACTAGTTAGTAATGAGACAAACACTACATGAATGTTTTGGCTAATCTGTAGAAGAAACTTACCACAAGGAGCTCGTACATGGCCCTTGCCTGCATGTGATTCCGTGCCCTCTCCTCTTCCAACATCTTTGGCGTCCTCTCCTCCAACTTCTGTTGCCTCTCCGCGGCCTCCGCTAGAAGTTTCCCCGTTCTATCTCTCTCACTCTGTATAGCAGCCTGCAACACCAGTCACATGACCATTTGTAATCATTGATGCAAAAGGCTCTGACATAGTAAGGATCGACAAAGAGCTACTTTGCCGTCTACTTTCGGCGGCTGACGGAAAAGAAAGCAGACGGCAATAATTACGTTGTTAGTCCGTTAGGTGGCTAATGGCAGCCTTTGCCCTCCGCTGCTGATGGCAAAATTTGTTCGGCCTTTGCCATCCGCCGAATGATGTCAGCTGGACGTCACTACACGGCAGGCCTTGGCCGTCCGCGGCTGTAGGCAAAACCTTTGCCGTCCGCCGCTGTAGGTAAACTGGCCAAATGGGTCAGTTTCCTAGGACGCACAGGTGGCTGCCGCGTTGCTGCTTTGACGTCCGCGGCTGTTGGCAAAGGTGCCTTTGCCGACTGCCGCTGTCGGCAAAGGTGGCTTTGCCATCAGTGGCTGACGGCAAAGATCCTGCTTTGCCTCATTTTTTTCTTTTTTTAAATGCAACAATTTTGACAGCAAATAT
>NC_041386.1:365836130-365852251 GCF_002162155.2 Triticum dicoccoides | reverse complement strand
ATATATATATATATATATATATATATATATATATATATATATATATATATATATATATATATATTTCACAGGGCTATTTAACAGAAAACATATGACATATCCAGCACATAAGTTTCATCGTACATACATATATAGTTCCATCCATTCATCCATAGCAAGTTCCATCAAGTTGCACATTCACATTGTTCCATTCATACATATTACAATGCAAAGTTTCATCAAGATAGCAAGTTCTATCATAGCAAGCTAGAAGAATACTTGAAGAGAATGAAAGAAAAAACAAGCACTCCATCATAACAAGCTAGCTTCCGTGAAGTGAATGAAATATGCAAAATGGCAAATAAGAAAGTTAGAAAAAGGTGACTATAAGAAGATTAAAATAAGAAGACTAAAACAAGAAGAAGACTAGAACAAGAAGTATATGTCATTTATGAGCTAACTTAGGTGAAATGGATCATATATGAGCAAACTAAGTTGAATTGGGTCGTTTATGAGCTAACTAAGGTGAAATGGATCATTTATGAGCTAACTTAGGTGAAATGGATCGTTTATGAGTTAACTTAGTTGAAATGGATCATTTATGAGCTAACTTAGTTGAAATGGATCGTTTATGAGCTAACTACGGTGAAATGGATTGTTTATGAGCTAACTTAGGTGAAATGGAGCATTTATGAGTTAACTAAGGTGAAATGGATCATTTATGAGCTAACTTAGGTGAAATGGATCGTTTATGAGCTAACTTAGTTGAAATGGATCATTTATGAGCTAACTTAGTTGAAGTGGATCATTTATGAGCTAACTAAGGTGAAATGGATCATTTATGAGCAAACTAAGGTGAAATGGATCGTTTATGAGCTAACTAAGGTGAAATGGATCGTTTTTTAGCTAACCTGGGTGAAATGGATCATTTATGATCTAACTTAGTTGAAATGGATCGTTTATGAGCTAACTTAGGTGAAATGGATCATTTAAGAGCTAATTTAGGTGATATGCATCCTTTTTTTGCTAACTTTGGTGAAATTGATTGTTTATGAGCTAACTTAGTGGAAATGGATCGTTTATGAGCTAACTTAGTAAAAGCATCATTTTAGAGCTAACCTAGGTGTGATGGGTCATTTTGGAGCTAACCTAGGTAAGATGGGTCATTTTGGAGGTAACCTAGGTGAAATGGGTCATTTTAAAGCTACTGTAGGTAAGATGGATAATTTAGGAGCTAAACTAGGTAAAATGGGTCATTTTAGAGCTAACTTGGATAAAATGGATCATTTATAAGTTAACTAAGGTAAAATGGGTCATTTTAGATCTAACTTAGGTAAAATGGATCGTTTATGAGCTAACTAAGCTAATTATGCAATTTTTGACATAAGTAAGCTAAGTATAGATCGTTTTAGAGCTAACTTTGGTAAAATGGATGGTTTTGGAGGTTAGTAAGCTTATTAAGTCATTTTGGAGGAAAAGAAGCTAACTCTAGGTCATTATGGTAAGCATATTGGAGGAAATAAAGCTAAGTCTAGGTCTTTATGCATTTGTTAAGCAAAACACTAGAGAAACTTACTGTGATCATGGAGGTGTAGGAGCGGGCTGGCTCGTGCCATTAGCTGGAGAAGGATCGTGCGATGCTTGTCTGGAGTTACGCTGCACCAATGATCATTTCTAATGTCTTGTTAGCATGATGACACTCAAATGTTAAGACTAGCAAGTAATGTCCATTCAAATTAAACTCACCGTGGTTCCAGGATCAATCACTAGCATCGGGGGAGTGGTCTGACCGGACTTCTCGCACACAGACTGCACATTTGGTTTTGACAACTCAGTCATACTAGTTAGTAATGAGACAAACACTACATGAATGTTTAGGCTAATCCGCAGAAGAAACTTACCACAAGGAGCTCGTACACGGCCCTTGCCTGCATGTCATTCCGTGCCCTCTCCTCCTCCAACATCTTTGGCGTCCTCTCCTCCAACTCCCGTTGCCTCTCCGCCGCCTCCGCCAGAAGTTTCTCCATTCTATCTCTCTCACTCTATATAGCAGCCTGCAACACCACTCACATGACCATTTGTAATCATTGATGGAAGCGCACACAATGTAATGGAGAAAGATAGCTGAGTATGTATAACTAACCTTGAAGGTGAGTTGGACTGGCCGTTCACGAGGCCTTATCTCAGGAGTGGAGCTCGACTAGCGCGCCATGATCTCCGGGAGAGTGCTAGGACAACGGATAAGTCCGTCTCCCATGGCTATGGAGCCATGGGACCTCCCGCCACCATATATCGTCAGCAGCTCTGTATCAATGGGAACCTGGCTCGGGTTAAAATCCTCCCCTTTCCTCGTCTTCCCTGATCTCTATATTTCACGAGCTTGTCGTGGGAGGAGATGTTGGTGAAGTTCTTTGGATCATCGAGGTCAGACAGAGAGAATGCCTTGACTTTCTTGTAAGAGGCAATGTGGGCCATGGCATACAGGTCATACACCTCTGGCACCTTATCCGCCTTATTGTAGCGTGCCTGAAAGAGAGAAACAAACTAAATTAGTAATTAAAGGGCTAAAGCTAGCATGATGAATGAATTGCATGAATCATGAAGCAAACCACATACCCAGTTCTGCGCGAACTGATATAAGTTGGAGCCGCCTTGATGGTGTGGCACACCTTCCATTTGGGCACGTTTGTCCTTGGCCTCGTTGTGGAGGGCTAGACATTCTTTTCAGCACCACTCATTGACCAACACCTCCCAACAATCCATCCGATCCGCACACCATCTCGGAGGGGCCTAAGTTAGCTAATAGAAACTTGAGCGCTACGGCTATGAATTACTAAATGAAGGAAGTAAGTACAAGGCCTTAAGAATTACCTTTATGTACTCCTCCTTACTCAAGAACTTCTCGCGACACACTGGCTTGGTCTTCTTGATACCACGCGAGGCGTAGTAGTCTCGAACAGCCTGCAATCAAATGAGCCTCGTGCCATAAGTTCTGTAGTAGGCACTTGCAGACGTTATCGATAACATTTGCCGCTTCCTCCTTGTATCCCTCCTCACACCTGTAGAATGTCTGCAATCAAATGAGACAATATTGATTAGTACAATTAATAACTAGCTAGTTGAAGATTTTTAATTGTGTAAAGGAGAAATTACCCAGAACTTTCTGATCACCACGTCTGCCCTCGTCTTGCACAAGACACCGTCGATAATCTCATCCGGCGGGGCCGAGGCAGCCTAGTAGTGCTCCCAACTCAATCCAAGCTCTGGAAGCCGACCCTCACCAGGTAACGTGACAAACCCCGGGAAGTTTTGGCAACAAAGAACTCCAAGGACGGAGTTGGGCCGGTAGACACTATGATGGTGGTCCCAACCCCTGCAGCATGGCAAGGCCAACACATTAGTTATTTGAAGAAACATGAATGCAGAATGTACAAAAAGATTAAATGCACTTACCACTCCCCATCAGGGAAAATCAACCACCTCTGCTCGCGGGTTGCCGGCATGGACGGGAGCCATGTACAACCACGCTGGTAGACGGTGCCCCCCTCCTCCTCGATATCAGTCGGCTCCCCTCCATCATCAGCATGGCCACTCGGCTCTTCAGGCTGAGCCGGCCAGGTACCCCATCCAAACATGTGCTCCTCCGGGGTTTCGTGGGCCGAACTCTCATGGGTCGAAGGCCCGTGGCCGGGAGGCTCGTGGACCGGAGTCCATGTAGCCTCTTCCTCGGACGAGTCCACCCTAGCAGTCACGTGCTTGGGTGAAACAACTGGGGGTGGCGGCGAGGAAGGTGCCCTAGCAGTCACCGTACGTCCTCTCCCGCGACCACGTGCTCCAGCTCCTCTCTTCTTCTTACCTTGTCCCCTGCTGGGCAACGCGGTCGACGAAGAAGGGCTTGGCGGTGTCACCATACTGTCCAGCAACGCTCTGCGGAGAGGTGCGTCTGGAATGGAAGACCTCACACCACGCGCCGATGAAGAAGGGGCCTCGGAGCGCTCCCGACCAGCGCCCACCATCTTTCAACACCTGCGATGACAAAGAGTAAACAAAATTAGTACAACATAAAAAAATACAAACATGAATAATAATATGTATATCACTTAAGTGTATCATCATCAAGTACAACATAAAACAATTGAATAGCTGACACTACTAATAATCTCGATCAGTATCATCAATAAATGCATAATCATCATCATCACTATAATCAATAACGGACTCATAGGGTTCAGTGGCATCAACATGTGGAAGGCCACCTTGACGTAATCGGTCAAGCATTGACAGGTCATCCGCACCAGTAACCTCTTCTTGTTCCGGCTCTTCTTGTTCCTCCTTTGGGGTGATGTCGGATTCACTGTCACTGTCTACTTCAATGTTTTGGGGTGAAGTATAGCGGTTCTTGAAACGCTTTTTGGAAAGACGTGTCTCTTGGAAGAATTCTCCTTCATATGTGTCTGGGTTAATGTGAGGTTCATAATCCTCTTCCTTTGGGGTAGATAGTCTAGCACGTGGCGACACTTCATAAACGACATCCCAACCTTTAAGATTTGGATTAGTTTGGCAGGCCCACGGTAGATAGAATACTTGGGTCGCTTGTTGAGCCATAATATAGACATCAGGAACATCTAAATGGGTGCTTTGGTTGATTTCAACTAGCCCTATATGTTCACGAGTCCTTCTAGTCTCCTTCGGCTGAATCCAATAACATTTGAAGACTACGACATTCGGTGGGTTTTCACCATAGAATAGAAGTTCATAAATTGCTTCAACTCTCCCATAATACTCGGTACCTCCTTCGCCGATAGCAGATACACAACAATTTGTAGACTTTTGGTCGGCCATAGATAGCTCCTTGCCATAGGTACGAAAGTGATACCGTTGATGTCGTATTTGTCAAATGAACGGACCTTATAGTCAAAACCATTAGCGACTTGTCTCAATTTGGTGTCCATAGACTCTGAACTAGCCTACAAGTTTAATACGAAAGGATTGCTGCATTACGCACAAATTAGCGAATGAAATGAAATTGTCTAATAGAAATTACTATTTGTTTAAACCAAGAGATGAAACCGGGATAGCCGCCTCCTTGCTTTGCGAGAAGCTCATACTCTTCGACGGAATCCTTTTGGATCACCGCTCCATACAAGAATATGGCGATGTATCGACTGTATGAAATATCCAGGAATAAGAGCAGTTCAAAGGAAATAGAAGTTGCAAAACAATGTACCAAGAACTTACTCGATGTATGGCCGCACTTCTACCAGGTTGTTGAAGATATACAACGAAATGGTCCGCCATTCTTCGTTATCCAAAGATACTGGATTTGAAACAATGGCTGGTGCAAGATTCCCTTTGAATAGGCTGAGGTTGGATCCACCCTTTTTAGGGTTGTCAGCATTGTACCGAGGCTTCGGATTATGCAAATGACGATTTTTGGCTTCGTAGTGTGCTGTCACAAAGTTTGTCGCCTCCTCGGTGATGAATGCCTCAGCCATCGAAGCTTCAATTCTATGTTTATTTGTACATTTTTCTCGAAGTGTCTTCTGCATCCTCTCAGTTGGGTAGCACCAACGAATTTGCATGGGCCCCCCCAATCTTGCCTCGGTCGGGAGATGAAAAATCAAATGCTGCATTGGATTAAAGAAGCCCGGTGGAAAGATCTTCTCTAACCTGCAGATCAACTCCGGCACCAACTCTTCCATTCCTTCTAGCACTCCAGGCAATAGTTCTTTCGCACAAAGAACACGGAAGAAATAGCCGAGTTCTGCCATTACTAGCCATTCATCCTCAGGGATGAAGCCACACAACATCACCGGCATTACTCGCTCAATCCATATGTGCCAATCATGACTCTTGAGACCAAATATCTTCAATTTATCAAGACTCGCTCCCCTCTTTAGATTCGCCGCATACCCATCAGGGAACATCAACTGCATTTTCACCCACAAGATAATTTCCCTCATAGCCGGCCTTCCAAGATTGAACCATGCCTTTGGCTTCGTCCAGTTCTACTTTCCTTTCGGTTCTTTCATGTTTTGTAATGCCCTATCACATAGCGCCTCCAGATCTACTCTAGCCTTAGTATTAACCTTTGACTTCCCATCTATGCCGAACAATGTACCAAAAAGTGCCTCGGCGATATTCTTCTCAGTGTGCATCACGTCAATGTTGTGTGGGCAAAGGAGGTCTTTGAAGTAAGGCAGATCCCATAAGCATGTCTTGTGAGTCCAGGCGTGCTTAGAATTATACCCCTTGAAGTACCCTCGACGCTCTGGATCTGGATCGAGAGCGTTTAACTGATCCAGGGTCTGTTGGTCTATCAACGCAGGTGGTGCAAAGTTTTTGACAACTCTACCTCTGATGAAGTTCTTCTTGTCTTTCCTAAACTTATGGCGAGGATCCAGGAACTGTCTATGCATGTCGAAGCAACAAAACTTGTGTCCGGCCTGAAGCCAACGAAACTCAAGAGCTCCCTTGCATGTGGGGCACGGGAACCTTCCATGCACACACCAGCCAACGAATAGCGCATACGCCGGCAAGTCATGCGTCGAGTACATGTACCAAACACGCATTATGAAGTTCCGTTTTCTATAGGCGTCGTATGTCTTGAACCCATTATCCCAGGCTTCTTGCAATTCGTCCGTAAGCTGCTGCATGTACACATTCATATTTTTCCCCGAATAGTTGGGCCCTGGAATTATGAATGTCAGGAAATGTTCTTTCTTTGCATAATCTGTCCGGGGGGAGATTGAGTGGAAAGACAAATATTGGACAACAACTGTATTGGGCTGCCGTCATACCAAACACACTGAACCCATCCGTGCTAATGCCGACTCGAGGATGCCTCGGATCTGCTACTTTGTCAGCATGTAATTCATCAAACTTTTTCCAAGCAACACCATCTGATGTGTGTACCATCATTAGATTCCCATATGCATCTAGTTCGGTTCTTTTGCCTATTTTGTGCCATGTCATCTGTCTGGCCGTCTCTTCGACCATGAAAAGATGTTGATGTCTTCGTACGATTGGCATATACCGAAGAAGACTAACGGGGATTTTGGTCTATGTCTTCTCACCCATACCGTTGTCTACCACAACATACTGTCGGCGTTCTGGGAACGGGGGTCCCCAGACTTGTCTGCCTGCGGCGTGCTCAAAGGGGGCCCAGCACGGCCCGTCTTCATCGACGCAGACCCAAGACCCTCGCGAGGGGCCAAGCCTCGCGGGGCGGAAGACACGGATCTTCCTCAGGCACGGCCACATCAAGCTGGCTCGCGAGGAGGTGGAGAGATCAAGGCGGGGTACCTCACGAGGTGCCCGTGACGCAAGCCATGATGACCAAGGGCGCCAGGCGGGCGCCAGCCCGCGAAGTGTCCTCCTTTCCTCTTTGGTGCAAAGGGAGCAAGCGCAGGCAAGAGCATCAAGCAAAGGCACCCGTTTCGGTGCAACGAGACCAAGACTAGTCCAACGGCAGGAAGGAAGTCATTGTGGAGCCCAAGCCAGCGTCACCACCAGAGCCTTGGGCAGGCGAGGACCAACTTTAGTCAGGATAAGTGTACCCGATGTTCCCCATCAAAATAGCCAATTGTTGGTGCCCTTCCCGCTCAATATTTGGGAAGAGGCCTAGGGCCTTTGCCTATAAATAGGACTAGCCACCCCCGGGGTAGGGAGGATCCAGAATCGGCCAACCCAGAAACTAGCTAGGGTGGCAATTGAGAAGAGAGAGAGAGGGAAGGGTGACTGAACTCCCCCTAGTGGTTCATCCCCACAGCCAAGAACAGACCCTCGCGAGGCTGTTCTTCCTTGTATTGCTCATCATCATCAGCCCAAGAGGCAATCCACCACACCACACACTGGAGTAGGGTATTACACCACAACGGTGGCCCGAACCTGTATAAACCCTGTGTCTCTTGTACTGTTCTTTCCATAGCTTAGATCTTAGCAAGGCGGAGGGGTGCAGGTAGGTAGAAGGCGAAATCTCCGCGTGCACCCCAATGTTCGAACCTCAAGGGTCTGCCGGAACCCGAAATCCGACATCTGGCGCGCCAGGTAGGGGTGCGCCTGAATTCGTCTTCCACCACCCCGTTCTCCTCCGACCATCGCGTCCATGTCTGACGCTCGTCGGGCCCACGCCAGGCGCCGGGCCGCTCTCGCTTCCCGCATCGCCCAGACGGCTCCTATCGGCGGGCGTCCTTGCCGTTCCCCGTCACCTGCCGTCAACGCCGCCACCGGCCCGGCGGGGGACGAGCAGCAAGCGTCGTCTCAGCATCCGTCCATGCGGCAAGACGGCCGCACCGCTACTCCCTCGCTCACCCTAGCTGGTTCTTCGTCCCGCGCGCTCCGCGCACCCATGGAGGCTCGAGCTGTGCTCATCGTGGCAAACGAGCTCCTGCGCTACCGTCCCGTTGATGACGTCTACGAAGAATGGCTCGACCGCGTCGCCGAGCTCGTCCACGCCGCAGGGGGCTCTCCTGCGCCGTCCGTTCCGCTGCACCGCACCCCACCCCACGCGGGCGACGAAGCTCCGGCGGCGCCCCGGACGCCTCCTCCTCAAGAAGGCGCCAAGGCTCCAAGGCGCGTGGCCCCTTGGCGGAACCCGCTCCGTCAGGTGCCAGCACGGCAAGAGCAGAGCTGCCAAGAAGTCCCTCACCCGCAAGAAGCTGCCCGGGCGCTCCCTGCTCCAGCACGTCGCGACCATGCTCCTGCTCCCGCGCGTCAAGACCCCGCGCTGCTCCCAGCTACAGTGCGTGGGGGCATGCAAGACCAAGCTCTTCGTCACCCAAGGCCTCCCGTGGCCACAGCAGGCTGCCGTGCATTCACCGCCGAGCTACGCAGCGTCGCGTGGCCCGGCAAGTTCAAGCCAGACCTGCCTCCTCGTTACGACGGCACGACCGACCCTGCGGAGTTCCTCCAGCTCTATGAGCTGGGCATTGAAGCTGCCAACGGAGACGAGAAGGTCATGGCAAACTGGTTTCCCATGGCGCTCAAGGACGGGGCCCGCACCTGGCTCCTGAACCTGGCCCCAGGCACGATCTCCTCCCGGGACGAGATGCGCACCCGCTTCATCACCAACTTCCAAGGTACTCGCGACCAGCCACCCGTCGTGAGCGACATGCGCCGCATCAAGCAACAACCCGGAGAGACCCTGTAGAAGTACATCCAGCACTTCAACAATGCATGCCTCAAGATTCCCAAGGTGACCGAGGAGGCCATCATCTCAGCCTTCTCCGACAGCGTGCGCGATGTCAAGATGAAGGAGGAGCTGGCGATGCATGAAGAACTGTGCACTTCCTTGGAGTTGTTCAACTTGGCAACCAAGTGCGCCAGGGCTGAGGAAGGGCGTCTCTCCCTCCTCGAGCTGCCTGCCGCAGACCCAGAAGAGAAGAAGCCCAAGGCCAAGGATGTGAAGCGCAAGGGGGTTGCCGTGCTCGCGGCAGAACCAGACACCAAGCGGGGCAGAGATCTGCCTGAACCTCCCAAGGGCAGTCGGTACTGTGTGTACCACGACCTCCACACCCACAACACCAACGAATGTCAAGAGCTCCGAGCCGTGCGAGAAGGAAGGATCGGCCGTCGCCCCAACCGCGGTGATCGGGGCTACGGTCGAGGAGGAGGAAGGAACACAGGACGCTGGGAAGACCGCAGCCCGCGCCAAGGGTGGCGCGATCTACCTCACGAGGATCGCTGGCAAGACCCGCCTCGCGAGGGGGACTGGAGGGATCAGCCTCGCAAGGATCGCCCGCAAGGCGACGCAGACCTCCCTCCGCTGCCGCCGCAGCCAAGGAGAAACGAGGACCGCCATCAGGACGAGGGGGCTGGGGGTTTCCAGGAGCCACGCGCAGTCGCCTGCATCCTGGGCGGGGCTCAAGCCCCAGCCTCTCAACGCTTCTTCAAGCAGTTCGCCCGCGAAGTGAATGTAGTCCTCCCCAAGTTGGAAGCCACGCGCCCTCTCAGGTGGTCGGCGTGCGCCATCATGTTCAGCTCAGCAGATTAGCTCAAGTGTGCAGCTACAGCCGGAGTCCTCCCGATGCTTTGTTCCCCAATCATCAGCAACATGGTGGTCACCAGGACCCTCATCAATGGCAGGGCAGGGCTCAACGTCCTGTCCGTGGAAACATTCAACAATCTCCAAGTGCCCTACAAGCAGCTTCAACCAACCAAGCCTTTCTCCGGAGTCACCGACGGCTCCACGGTCCCTATTGGGCAGGTCCGCTTCCCAGTCACCTTCGGGACACGTGACAACTATCGCACCGAGCTCATCGACTTAGACGTCCTCACATTCGCCTGTCGTACAACGCCATCCTTGGGTACCCAGCGCTGGCCAAGTTCATGGCTATAACTCACCACGGCTACAACGTCCTCAAGATGCCAGGAAGTGGCGGAGTCATCACGGTGCCCTGTGAAGAGAAGGACGCGGTGTGTTCCCTGGAACGAGCCTTTCAGGCCGCGTCACTGGAAGACCCGGATCGCGGAAGCAGGAGGCTTCCCGAGACCGCCCCCAAGAAGAAGACATCGTCCGGCCCGGCCCCTCAGGAGGCAGGCCCCTCAGGGCCCGCGCCTGCCCAGGGGGAACCTCCTTCCGTCGCATAGGAAAGCGCGCCCGGCGCCCTCCTCAGGCAGGGCTCGGGGGCTCTCCCCTGGAGGGCCACCGACCTGGCTAAGGTCACGAGGGAGGCGCTTGGGCACCACATGGAGGCGTGTTTCGAAGCACGTTTCCCTCAGGAAGGATTAAAGCAAGGAGAGCCAGACCCTTAAGAGTTTGTTAGCAAGGCCATTCAAGAACCACAGCATTCAAGAGTCATGAGAGGCGGCCACCGCCAACCAGCTGTGGCTCCCCATCCAGACGAGGATGGTGGGCTGCGCGTCTGCGTTCACATACCAGGGCTCAATTGAGTCGCCTCTCTGGAGCGCCTCTGGCCCTCGCGAGTGGGGCGCTGCGAAGGTCCACCCCACAGCTACGTTCGCATGCCTTACGGCTTGCGGAACGCGGCTGCCACGTACCAGCGCCTCACGAGGGGCATCATGGAGGCTCAAGAGGCCAGGCGTTCCACAGCCCTGGCAGAGATGGAGATGGTCCGCAAGGAACCACCAGCGCCTCCGTAGCCTCCCGAGGCCCCTGGGCCTAGGGGCTTGTGAGGATCGGCTTCCGCAACCCACTGAGTCTGCTACACCAACACTCCTTCGTCCTCAACATCATCAGGTGACATCTTTCAAGTTTCACTTCCAGCTGGGAGCCCCCCCCCCCAGGGCTGCATTATTCCCAGGCCGCGTGGGTCCGTCCCTGCGGCATGTATCCCTTTTATTTCATGTTGTTAGCTTACCTTGTAGGGGGCGCCCCACGGGCTGCATCATCCCCAAGTCGCTCAGGCCAGACCCAGTGATGTCCGCCTTCCCAGCATCTACTTGAATGAATCCACTCCTTCCCGGCTAATGAGTTTGACCTAGTTGCCCGCTCAACTGATGCCAACT
Source organism: Triticum dicoccoides (assembly GCF_002162155.2). NCBI lineage: Eukaryota > Viridiplantae > Streptophyta > Magnoliopsida > Poales > Poaceae > Triticum > Triticum dicoccoides. The sequence goes on along the minus strand of NC_041386.1, from coordinate 365,840,803 downwards.
GACGGAGCTGCTCCCAAACGGCACGACGCTTGTGCATGGGTCCGTCCCTACAACACCGACAAACCTGAATGGCTGAGCACTGGGCACGGCAGCCCCGCATGGCGCCACCTCGTCAAGCCTTCAGTGCCTCATCGCCCCTCGGAAGCAACCAACGGCTGACTGTCAATTGTCATGGCAACCCCTCGTTCTTTCTATGATAGGTCTACACGATCTCCTAAAGGATCTACGTCAGGCGAGGCCCTTGCGGTGTCTCCTTCACTCTCATCCGCGCGAACCGCTTGCACGTTAAAGGGGGTGCCTGAGCATCATGACTCAGGGCTCCTACTGGCTCTCCAGCCCTCACCCTCTGGCCTTGTCCACGGCATCGCGACCTGGCATACCAGCGTCGGCTGAGACTCACTTGAGGGCCGGGACCCGAGGACGTAGAGCAGAAAGGGGAGCAAAGGCGAGAGGGGAGGGACACGCGAGGACCTCGCCGAGCAACCTCACGCCTGCCGATGCACGGACCCGGCGACACACCAGAGAACGGCCCCTGATTCTCGAGATAAGTCACCACCCGGAAGCACCAGCTACCGCAGCACCATCCCCGCACCTAATGCAATCCCGTGTTAGCGACGCCGCTCCCCTTTCTCACCGAATAACGGCTGCTTGAGCGCCAAAGGTGACCTCCTGAGCATCACGACTCAGGGGCTCTTACCGGACCCCGGGTCGCTCACCTCCTGGCCTTGACCACGGCATCGCGACCTGGCATACCAGCGACGGCTGAAGCCGCCTTGGGACTGGGACCTATCGGCGCAGAGCACCAAGCCCTCGTGAGGTTCGAAAGGGAGAACTGAGCTAAGACGGAATGAGCAACTCGCACAATTCTACGACAAGGGTTATATTAACAAAACAGGATCACATGCACCTTACAAGCCCCCACGGGATGCATCTTTGATTCCTCGCAGGGAACAGATCCTAAAGGGACGCTAACTACACGCGCCCCTGCAAAAGACGCCATCATCAACAGTGGGCCATCAAGCACCGGCGCCAACCCCATCCAGATTAGAGTCGGCGACGGCCTGACGAGCCCGCCCTGCTCCAGGAGCGGTGCCGGCTCGAGGGCTCGTAGCTGTCGTCGCTCGTCTCCAGAGTCGCGAAGAGCTCGCCGGAGTCGCTGGAACTTCCGCCGCCTCCGCCGCCTGAGGAGCCGCCAAGGGAGCGGTCAGCGGGCCCAGTCCTCGCCGTAGCAGGGTCCCGACCACCTCTCCCGGGGCAGCACTCCATCCGGCGCCTGTTCGCATCGAAGACCTTGAAGAACATCACCGAAGCACCGTCGTACTCCAAGTGGATCGTGAAGGTGCCTCTTGTCCTGCAAACCCGGGCGATCTCACTCCAGCCTCGAGTCATGAAGACCTCGCCCAAAGCAACGACCGCGACCTCTGCCTCGGTCGCGAGAGTGCTGCAGCCGGCGTGCTGCAGCCAAAGCTCCAGGAGTTCTCCCTGTGGGATGATGGAGGCGAAGAAGGGAGGAAGGCGAATCCAAGACTAAGGAGGCATGGTGGCGTGGAGCACGAACTCTCGGGAGGAGCCATCGGTGTGGACCCCAGGGGGGACGACCCACACCTTCGTGACCCGTCGGCGCCGACAGCGGCGCCGCCCGTGGCGATCAGCATCAACTCCTTCAGGGCCCTCGATGTGGGCGTAAAAGGAAGCGGGAACCCCGGCGGTGCCCGCTCGCACCAGGGCCTCGACACCACCTGATGGGCCCCCTCATCCGGGCCGCGTAGGGCGAGCCGTTTCTTCGGCGGGGGCGGGTCTGGTTCCTCTCGGGGAGCCTTTCCCTTCTCTGCCGACGAGAACCGGTGGATCTGAGCTGTCGCGGCAAGACGGAGCAAGGACCGGGAAGAAGGAGAAGCAAGAAGGGATGGACTAGAAGGGCGCGCGCTGTTCCGTACTTATGGCCGGCGAAGGCCAACCGCCGACCTCCACGATCGTAGGTAATCATGACCCGCTTTGCATGCAGGGACTTGTCCGATCCGTGCAGTTGCCGAGGCGCCATGGGGAAGTGGAGACACCCACATCCGATCAACCGCCACGCGGCGCCCAAGGCCGCAGGCTATTAGGGCCCGCGGCGCTTTGCCCTTGCCCTTTCACCTCCACGCACGGCCAAGTCCGGGCATGCCTTGGGCCCGGGGGCTACTATCGGCGTTCTGGGAACGGGGGTCCCCAGACTTGCCTGCCTGCGGCCTGCAGCGTGGCTCAAACTGGGCCCAGCACGGCCCGTCTTCGTCGACGCAGACCCAAGACCCTTGCGAGGGGCCAAGCCTCGCGGGGCGGACGACACGGAGCTTCCTCAGGCACGGCCACATCAGGATGGCTCGCGAGGAGGCGGAGAGATCAAGGCAGGGTACCTCATGAGGTGCCCGTGACGCAAGCCATGACGACCAATGGCGCCAGGCGGGCGCCAGCCCGCACAGTGTCCTCCTTTCCTCTTTGGTGCAAAGGGAGCAAGCGCAGGAGAGAGCATCAAGCAAAGGCACCCGTTTCGGTGCAACGAGACCAAGACCAGTCCAACGGCAGGAAGGAAGTCATTGTGGAGCCCAAGCCAGCGGCACCACCAGAGCCTTTGGCAGGCGAGGACCAACTTTAGTCAGGATAAGTGTACCCGATGTTCCCCTTCAAAATAGCCAATTGTTGGCGCCCTTCCCGCTCAATATTTGGGAAGAGGCCCAGGGCCTTTGCCTATAAATAGGACTAGCCACCCCCAGGGTAGGGAGGATCCAGAATCGGCCAACCCAAAAACTAGCTAGGGTCGCAATTGAGAAGAGAGAGAGGGAAGGGTGACTGAACTCCCCCTAGCAGTTCATCCCCACAGCCAAGAACAGACCCTCGTGAGGTTGTTCTTCCTTGTATTGCTCATCATCTTCAGCCCAAGAGGCAATCCACCACACCACACACTGGAGTTGGGTATTACACCACAACGGTGGCCCGAGCCAATATAAACCCTGTGTCTCTTGTACTGTTCTTTCCATAGCTTAGATCTTAGCAAGGCGGAGGGGTGCAGGTAGGTAGAAGGTGAAATATCCGCGCGCACCCCAGTGTTCGAACCTCAAGGGTCTGCCGGAACCCGAAATCCGACACATACCTGGAAGACTTGCAAATGGGACAATAGTTCAAGTCCGCATAGTCAAGCCTAAATAAGGCACATCCTTTCTCACAGGCATGTATCTTCTCATAGGGCATCTTCAGTGCACGAAGGATTTTGTCCGACTGGTAAAGGTTTGCAGGCATTACATGGCCTTTGGGTGGAAAGCGTACAAATACTGTCATCATTGCGTCATCGCATTCTCTGCCCAAGTTGAACTGAGCCTTTAGAGCCATTACTTGTGAGATGGCATCCAACTGACAAAGCTCAGTGTGCTCGTGGAGCGGACGTTTTGAAGACTCCAACATTTCATTGAAGTCCTTTGCAGATTCCTCCATCTCCTCGTCCGAATCCCAAGCATCATCATAGTCTTGCCCCATGTTTTCCATCCCGGTACCATGCTCATCGGTGCGACGACGATCCACCTCAGCTCGGTCACGTTGGGTAGACTCACCATGATATGTCCACACCGTATAATCGGACGTAAAACCACTCTTCTGCAGGTGTTTGCCCATTTCATCCTCTGTCCTCTTTTCCCAATTGTCGCACCGGAAACAGGGCACTAGGTTTTCCTTTGGCCATTTGCAAATGCGGCTAGCACAAACCCCTTGGTTTTTGTGAACCATTCAGCGCTCCATTTAGTGTGACCGGTATACATCCACTCACGATCACTCATCTTGACTTTCAGAGCTACTAGACACACAACAAATATATATATAATTCACCATGTATATATTCATCAGTTGATCTACTTTGTCAATTTTATTATGTCCATGCAACCGACACTCTAATTGGTAATGATAGGTCCTAATCCCACCCGAGTATGTGTAGATTGGGTTCATTTTGCCATGCTATGCTCCGGATCCGACACAAAATTTCGGTAGCACGTCCCCGCTGTTCTCCTGATACACCTCTCTGCAATAAACAGAGAGGATGTGTACCCGGAGAACAACAGGGGAGGCACTGACGAAATTTATGCATCGGATCCGGAGCAAAGCATATGGGAAAACGAACCCAATCTACACATACTCGGGCTGTCCATGGATAAGGTTGGACAATTCGAAAGAATCAAGGTTATAAATATGCAAATGCATGCATATTTATGACTATAACGCTTTCGAATGGGAGAAACATATTGGTTACGCATACTGATGATTCAAGACACATATAGCTAGCAATCAAGTTTAATCGGCACGAACACCAGAACAGAGAAAATAATTAATGGGGGAGGAGGACATGTCATTTGTGCTCACCCACGAACAAAGGGGCAGAGCTCGTCAAACGCACGGCGAGGTTGTCGCCCGTGATGAAACAACTACACATTTAAATCTACCCAATCAACACAATTATATATGATGTTTTTCATAACAAAATTGAAAAATATATGACCTAACTCATAATTCACAAATAGATGACCCCGTCGGCCTCTGGAAGGCCAAAGAGCACCTTTTCGGGAGGTGTCGGGGGTCGGGGTGTGGTGTCGGGGTTGAGGTGTCGGGGTCAGGGGGGTCATGGGATCGGGGTGTCGGGGTGTCGTGTCGGGGTC
>NC_041386.1:365832713-365835281 GCF_002162155.2 Triticum dicoccoides | reverse complement strand
GCCGGGCAGTGGGGGCGGCGGTGGGTGGATCTGGTGGCGGGGCGTCGGGGAGGAGAGAGTGAGAGAAACAGAGTGAGTAACGGGCGGGGGTGGGGGCTCGATCGGCCGTTAGTTAGGTTAGATTAGTTAGCCTTTGTTGTCCACCAAGCCTTTGCCGTCCGCTTTTTTTTATCTTTGCCGTCTGCTAGCAGACGGCAAAGAGGGGGGGTTAAGTTTTTCTAATCGGCTCGTTAGTGGGGGCCACATCTCTCTTTGTCGCCAGCCAGCTGACGGCGAAGAAGTGACAGATGGCAAAGATTTTCTTTGTCGTCTGCCAGTTGTTTGTCATCCGCTTTTTGGTAGCTGATGGCAAAGACCTTCTTTGTCGTCTGCTGGCAGACGGCAAAGAACTAGCAGATGGCAAAATCCCTGATTCCAGTAGTGATCCCCAAGCTTAAATCTTGCTCGTCCTCGAGTAGGTAAATGATAAAAACAGAATTTTTGTTGTGGAATGCTACCTTACATAATTATCAATGTAATTTTCTTTATTGTGGCATGAATGTTCAGATCCGAAAGATTCAAGACAAAAGTTTAATATTGACATAAAAATAATAATACTTCAAGCATACAAACAAAGTAGTCATGTCTTCTCAAAATAACATGGCCAAAGAAAGTTCATCCCTACAAAATCATATAGTTTGGCTATGCTCCATCTTTGTCACACAAAATATTCAAACCATGCACAACCCCGGTTTCGACCAAGCAATTGTTTCATACTTTAGTATTCTCAAACTTTTTCGGCTTTCACGCACTACATGAGCGTGAGCCATGGACATTATAGGTGGAATAAAATGGTGGTTGTGGAGAACAGAAAAAAGTAGGAAGATGGTCTCACATCAACTAGGCATATTAATGGGCTATGGAGATGCCCATCAATAGATATCAATGTGAGTGAGTAGGGATTGCCATGCAACGAATGCACTAGAGCTATAAATGTATGAAAGCTCAACAATAGAAACTAACTGGGTGTGCATCCAACTTGCTTGCTCATGAAGACCTAGGGCATTTTGAGGAAGCCCATCATTGGAATATACAAGCCAAGTTCTATAACCAAAATTCCCACTAGTATATGAAAGTGACAAAATAAGAGACTCTCTATCATGAAGATCATGATGCTACTTTGAAGCACAAGTGTGGAAAATGATAGTAGCATTGTCCCTTCTCTCTTTTTCTCTTTTTTTTGTTTTCCTTCTTTGGCCTCTCTTTTTTCATTGGCTTCTTTGGCCTCTTTTTTTATGAATGGTGGCTTTGCCACAAATACGATGTCAACTACATGATCATGCAAGGCAATATGACAATGATGGAGTGTGTCATAATAAACAGAACGGTGGAAAGTTGCATGGCAATATATCTCAGAATGGCTATGGAAATGCCATAATAGGTAGGTATGGTGGTTGTTTTGAGGAAGGTAAACGGTGGGTATGGTACCAGTGAAAGTTGCACGGTACTAGAGAGGCTAGCAACGATGGAAGGATAAGAGTGCATATAATCCATGGACTCAACATTAGTCATAAAGAACTCACATACTTATTGCAAAAATCTACAAGTCATCAAAACCAAGCACTGCGCGCATGCTCCTAGGGGAAGGGTTTGTAGGAGTTAACCATTGTGCGATCCCGACCTCCACACATAAGGAAGACAATCAAGGAAACACCTCATGCTTCAAATTTGTTACACAACGGTTACCATATGTGCATGCTACGGGACTTGCAGACCTCAACACATTTATTTCTCAAATTCACAATTACTCTACTAGCATGACTCTAATATCACCATCCTCATATCTCAAAACAATCATCAAGCATCAAACTTCTCATAGTATTCAACACACTTTATATGAAAGTTTTTATTATACGCATCTTGGATTCCCATCACATTAGGACTAGTTTTATAGCCAAAGCAAATTACCATGCTGTTCTAAAAGACTCTCAAAATAACATAAGTGAATCATGAGAGATCAATAATTTCTATAAAATAAAACCACCACCGTGCTCTAAAAAGATATAAGTGAAGCACTAGAGAAAAATTATCTAGCTCAAAAGATATAAATGAAGCACATAGAGTATTCTAATAAATTCTGATTCATGTGTGTCTCTCCCAAAAGGTGTGTACTAAAAGGATGATTGTGGTAAACTAAAAAGCAAAGACTAAAATCATACAAGACGGTCCAACTAAAGCACATATCATGTGGTGAATAAAAATATAGCCTCAAGCAAAGTTACCGATAGACAAAGATGAAAGAGGGGATGCCTTCCGGGGCATCCCCAAGCTTAGGCTTTTGGTTGTCCTTCAATTTTACCTTGGGGTGCCTTGGGGATCCCCAATCTTAGGCTCTTGCCACTCCTTATTCCAAAATCCATCAAATCTTTACCCAAAAACTTGAAAGCTTCACAACACAAAACTTCAACAAAAAATCTCAAGAGCTTCGTTAGTATAAGAAAATAAACCACCACCTTAAGGTACTGTAATGAACTTATTATCTATTTATATTGGTGTTAAACCTACTGTATTCCATCGTATCTATGGTTC
>NC_041386.1:365746316-365832481 GCF_002162155.2 Triticum dicoccoides | reverse complement strand
AATATGTCAAAAACAGAACAGTCTGTAAAAATATGTAACTTTCTAATACTTATGTAACTCCAAAAATTCTCAAATAAATTGGTGAACGTGAGGAAATTACCTATTAATAATCTTCTAAAAGAATCAACCTAAAATCACTCTCCAGTAAAATATGACAGTTAATCTCGTGAGCGCAGAAGTTTCTGTTTTTTACAGCAAGATCGCAAAGACTTCACCCAAGTCTTCCCAAAGGTTCTACTTGGTATAAACACTAATTAAAACATAAAACCACATGTAAATAGAAGATAGATGAATTATTTATTACTAAACACCAGCAAAAAGCAAAGAACAAAAATGAAATTGGGTTGCCTCCCAACTAGCGCTATCGTTTAACGCCCATAGCTAGGCATAAAAACAAGAATATATCTAGGTATTGCCATCTTTGGTATGCAATCCATAAGTGGGTCTCATAATAGATTCATAAGTCAATTTAATTTACTTCCTAGGAAAGTATTCCATTCCTTTCCTTAATGGAAATAGGAATCTAATATTTCCTTCTTTCATGCCAATAATTGCACCAATCGTTCTAAGGAAAGGTCTACCAAGAATAATAGGACATGTAGGATTGCAATCTATATCAAGAACAATGAAATATACAGGCACATAATTCCTATCTGCAACATTAAGAACATCATTAATCTTTGTCATAGGTTTCTTAATGGTGGAATCCGCAAGATGCAGATTTAAAGAACAATCATCAACTTCACGGAAACCTAGCACATCACACAAGGTTTTTGGAATCATGGAAACACTAGCACCCAAATCACACAAAGCATAGCATTCATAATATTTAATCTTAATTTTAATAGTAGGTTCCCACTCATCATAAAGTTTTCTAGGGATAGAAACTTCTAGTTCAACCTTTCTTCATAGGATTGCATTAAAACATCAACGATATGTTTAGTAAAAGCTTTATTTTGATTATAAGCATGAGGAGAATTTAACATGGATTGCGACAAGGAAATACAATCTATCATAGAATCATAATTAAATTCCTTGAAATCCAAAATAGTGGGTTCATTGCTATGTAAAGTTTTGACCTCTTCAATCCCACTTTTATTAATTTTTGCATGAAGATCTAAAAACTCTGAATCATTGGGACACCTTTTAACTAAAGTTGACTCAACTCCAGTCCCATCTTTATCAAGATTCATATTTGAAAACAAAGATTTAATAGGAGTCACATTAATCACTTTTAGATCTTCATCATTATTGTCATCTAGATCTTTCGATTTAGCGGCCATCTTATTAACTAAGGTGGCTTGCTTATCCAAAATTTGGCCTACTAAATTTTCAAGATGAGCAAACTGAGTTTTCAAACCATAAAATTCCATAGACATATCATCGAGCTCTTTATTCATGTACTCCATAAAACTTTTTTGTTCTTTAAGCTCGTTTCTAAAGAAATTATTATCCTCCAATTGCAAAGACATAAAGCTTCTAACATTGTCTTGAATTTCTTCCAACCTTCTAAGGCGAGGATCAACACTTTTTGGCAGAGCCATCAAAGCAAACAGGCACACTAACACCCAAGAACACAAGAAGCAAGCGAAAAGAGATGAACGAAAGAGGGGCGATAAAAAGGCAAAGGTTTTTGAAAATCATTTTATAAGTGGGGGGAGGGAAACGAGAGGCGAATGGCAAATAATGTAATGCGAGGGAGAAGAGTTTATGATGGGTACTTGGTATGTCTTTACTTGGCCTAGATCTCCCCGGCAACGGCGCCAGAAATCCTTCTTGCTACCTCTTGAGGATGCGTTGGTTTTCCCTTCAAGAGGAAAGGGTGATGCAGCAAAGTAGCGTAAGTATTTCCCTCAGTTTTGAGAACCAAGGTATCAATCCAGTAGGAGACAACGCACAAGTCACCTAGTACCTACACAAACAATCAAGAACCTTGCAACCAACATGATAAAGGGGTTGTCAATCCCTTCACGATCACTCCCAAAAGTGAGATCTACTAGAGATATTAAAGTAAATATTTTTGGTATTTTGTTGTATAGATTGGAAAGTAAAGATTGCAAAATAGTAAATGAGATGCGATCTAAACAAAAGAGATGTAATACAATAAGAAAGAGACCCGGGGGCCATAGCTTTTACTAGTGGCTTCTCTCAAGATAGCATGTATTAGGGTGGGTGAACAAATTACTCTCGAGCAATTGACAGAAAAGCGCATAGTTATGAAGATATCTAAGGCAATGATCATGAATATAGGCATCACGTCCGTGTCAAGTACATCGAAACGATTCTGCATCTACTACTATTACTCCACACATCGCCCGCTATCCAGCATGCATCTAGTGTATTAAGTTCATGGAGAAATGGAGTAATGCAATAAGAACGATGATATGATGTAGACAGGATCTATCTATGTAGAGATAGACCCCATTGTTTTATCCATAGTAGCAACGATACATACATGTCGGTTCCCCTTCTGTCACTGGGATCAAGCACCGTAAGATCGAACCCACTACAAAGCACCTCTTCCCATTGCAAGATAAATAGGTCGAGTTGGCCAAACAAAACCCAAATATCAGAGAAGAAATACGAGGCTATAAGCAATCATGCATAAAAGATATCAAAGAAACTCAAATACTTTCGTGGATATAAAAAGATAGATCTGATCATCAACTCAAAGTTCATCGATCCCAACAAACACACGGCAAAAAGAGTTACATCATATGGATCTCCTAGAAACCATTGCATTGAGAATCAAGAGAGAGAGTAAGCCATCTAGCTACTAACTACGGACCCGAAGGTCTACAAAGAACTACGCACGCATCGTCGGAGAGGCACCAATGGAGGTGGTGAACCCCATCCGAGATGGTGTCTAGATTGGATCTGGTAGTTCCGGACTCTACGTTGGCTTGATCAATATTTCGTTAACTCCATTGGGGTTTTGGTAATATTGGGGTATTTATAGAGAAAAGAGGCGGTCCAGGGGCACCCGAGGTGGGCACAACCCACCAGGGTGCGCCTGGGCCTCCTGGCGCGCCCTGATGAGTTGTGCTCTCCTCGGAGCACTCCCCCAGGCGCAGCTAGGGCCCATTATGTTCCTTTTGGTCCAAAAAAATCTCCGTAAAGTTTCCTTGCATTTGGATTCCATTTGATGTAAAAAACATGTAGAAAACAGCAACTGGCACTTGGCACTATGTTAATAGGTTAGTACCAAAAAAGTATATAAAATGATTATAAAACATCCAAGATTGATAATATAATAGCATGGAACAATAAAAAATTATAGATACGTTGGAGACATATCAAGCATCCCCAAGCTTAATTCTTGCTCATCCTTGAGTAGGTCAATGATAAAAACAGAATTTTTGATGTGGAATGCTACCGAACATGTTCATCACATATTCTTTCCATTATAGCATGGAGAATTGGAGTTTTATATGGTTCAAAGCAATAATCTAGTTTTGACATCAGGACTTTAATACTCAAGCATATCAACAAGCAACCATCTCTTTCAAAATATCAACACTAAAGCATGGACATTTTTGATGTGGAATGTTGCCTAACATGTCATATCATATTCTTTCTTTATAGAATGGACATTTGGACTTCTATGTGATTCAAATCAATAGTCTAGTTTTGACATGATAATTTAAATACTGAAGCATATCAATAAGTAACCATGTCTTTCAAAATATCAATGCTAAAATAAGTTATCCCTAGCCCATCATGCTCAACCATTCATCCATTCAAGAAACACACTCGCATATTAACGACAACCAATACTTAAGTACGATCATATTGCTACCTAGTTGGTGATTTTATAAGAGAAGATGGAGACTCAAATTCAAATTAATAATTGCATAAAGTAAAGAAAGGCCCTTCGTAGAGGGAAGTAGGGATTTGTGGAGGTGCCAGAGCTCAAAGCAAAAAACTTAGAGATAAAAACATTTTGGGAGGTGTATCCATCCCACCAACGAAAGTGACTTAGAGTTCCCAACACTTTCCATGCTAGATATACCATAGGCGATTCCCAAACAGAAAATAAAGTTTATTCCTTTTCCAACCATATTTTCACTTTCCATGGCTAACCGTATCCACCGGTGCCTTCCATACCAACACTTTCCAAGGAATTTATTATTTGACAACACAAAGTAAATTCATTTTTTCATTTCGGGACTAGGCATCCCTAATGTGTTTGCCTTACTCTCATGTAATGACAAGTGAATAAACACACATTGTGACAATAACAAGTCTAGCATGGAAAATATTAGCCACCCCTCACCGCTCCGCGAGCGAAACGAACACACAAAAGAGAAGTTTATTTTTAAAATTAGAGATGGTACATGCAAAATTGCTTAGAACGGAAAAAGAATACCGCATATATGTACTCATGTGGCAAAACTGGTTTAAATGATTTTGGATGCACAAGTAGGGATCATACTTAGTGCAAAATGAAGGCTAGCAAAAGATTGAGAAGAGACCAACCAAGAAACGGATAATCTCATAAGCAAGCATTAAGCAAAATTAACACCGAATAAATCACCACAAATAGGATATAATTTCATTGCATGACTATTGACTTTCGTGCTTGCACAGGGAATCACAAACCCTAACACCAATATTCCTACTAAAGCATAATTGCTCATCAACATAACTCACATATCACATCATCATACCTCAAAACTATTACTAAGAATCAAGTTTATTTTGTCCAATGATATTCATGAATGTTTTAATTATATCCTTCTGGGATATCTATCACTTTGGGACTAATTATCATGTGTTGCTTTTGACAAGCTCAAACAAATATAAGTGAAGATCATGAGCATAATATTTCTTTCTTTGTCTCAAATTAATTTAAGTGAGGCAAGCGAGAATTTCTTGAAAATTTTACTAACTCTCTAATAAATCTAAGTGAATCAAGAGAGAATTTATTCAAAAATACAAAACCACACAATGCTCAAAAAGATATAAATGGAGCAATAGAGGAAGTCCATAGGTCATAAAAGATTTAAGTGAAGCAAAGAGAGCAATTCTAACAAGTCATGGCATAATTTCAGCCCTCTCAAATAGGTGTGTATAGCAAGGAATTAAGACTTAAAACACAAAATAAATCAAGCAAAAACTCATATCATAAAGGATGCTCCAAGCAAAACACATAGTATGTGACGAATAAAAGTATAGCTTCAAGTAAAATACTGATGGTCGTAAGAAGAAAGAGGGGATGCCACTCGGGGGGATCCCCAAGCTTAGTTGGTTGCTCATTTTGGATAATAGCTTGGGATGCCGGGGCATCCCCAAGCTTAGGCTCTTATACTCATTATTCCTTCATCCATCGTAAGATAACCCAAAATTTGAAAAATTCAATCACACAAAACTCAACAAAACCTTTGTGAGATTCGTTAGTATAAGAAAATAAATCACTACTATAAGTGATGTATCAAACCAATTAATTTTGTTATTGCATTATATCTATTGTATTCCAACTTTTCTATGGCAAAAACTCATCAAAGAAAACCAGAGAGCCATCAAAACAAGAACACAACACAAAGAATACTAAATTTGTCAAAACAGAACAGTTTGTAGCAATCTAACTATTTCGAATACTTCTGTAACTCCAAAATTTTTGAAACGTTAGGACGACCTGATCAATTTGTATATTGATCTAGTGCAAGAGGAACGGGTATTTTATCACTCTCTGGTTAAAAATTAGAAATTTTTTGTGAGCGCAAATTTTTTTGTTTTTATTCAAAAAGATCAAACAACTATCACCCAAGAAGATCCTAAAGGCTTTACTTGGAACATACACTAATTAAAACATAAAAAGCACAATCATAATAGTAGCATAATTGTGCTAACACTCAAAAACAGGAAGCAACAAGAAAAATATATTTTATTCATTGGGTTGCCTCCCAATAAGCGCTATAGTTTTATGCCCTTAGCTAGGCATAAAGGAAGGATCTATATTTTGTCATCTTTCTTCTTAACCTTCTTAGAGGTTTTTTCATCATGGGGTTTTGTAAACACAGCATAAAATATATTATCCATAGAAACCTTAGCGTTTCTAAGTTGTTGTTCATCATAACCTTTTTTATTCCCCGCAACAATCCAAGAGTAATGTTGATTAACATTATTGAGAACCAGTTGGAATATATCTAAAATGGGGACTTCCTTTTTAAGATTCTCATCAAAGATTTTATTATCACCAAGAAAATGCCTTAATGCATAGTCACTATTGTAAATAATTTCATCTATCATAGGTTTTTCATGATTCATACCATAAAAATCAAAGATTTCCCTAGCTTCCCTTATTATCTAATCAAATTCATTCATAAGGACAAGGGTGGCCAACTTTTTAGCCCTAGGATTCTTTGTAGCAGGAAGCTCAGGAAACAATCTTTGCAAAGTAGGACGGGTACGAATAAATTTACTTTCAAGTTTCAGAACTAGTGCTGAAATAGCATCCGCAAAAGGTCTAGTATTTTTAAGTATAGGAGCATCATCAAGACTTAGATTCCCAACACAATTGAAAAATTCTTGGATACATTATTTTCCCATAATGTTCCCTTGCCACAAAATAAAATTTTTAGCATCCAGATTGCCCGTACGTCCAATCTTAGGAGTTAGCCCATGATCTGTTGGTGCCATACCAAAATCACTCACGATTGCAAGCAATGGATAGATCTGACAAGAAAACATCGCACAGAAAAAGAGGGGCGAATAAAACAGCAAATTTTTGTGAAGTGGGGGAGAGGAAAACGAGAGGCAAATGGAAAATAATGTAAATTGCAAGGAGATGAGATTCGTGATTAGGAACCTGGTATATGTTGAAGATCCTCCCCGACAACGGTGCCAGAAATTTATTTTGATGTCGCTTCAAGCTACGTCGGTATTTCCTCAAAGAGGAAGGGATGATGTAGCAGAACGGTGGTAGGTATTTCCTTCAGATGTGAAATCAAGGTTATTGAACCAGTAGGAGAACAAAGCAACACAACGTAAACTGCCCCTGCACACAAATAACAAATACTTGCAACCCGACGTGCAAAAGGGGTTGTCAATCCCTTTCGGGTAACGGTGCCAGAAATTGGTGCGTGGACGGGAGAAAGTTGTAAAAATTGATAGGTCGAACACCAAATAAAATAAATTCCAGCAAGGTATTTTTTGTATTTTTGGTTTAATAGATCTGAAAATAAATGGCAAATAAAAGTAGATTGGAAAGTCAAATATATGAGAAAGAGACCCGAGGGCCGTAGGTTTCACTAGTGGCTTCTTTTAAGAAAAATAGCAAACGGTGGTGAACAAATTACTGTTGGGCAATTGATAGAACTTCAAATACTCATGACGATATCTAGGCAGGGATCATTATATAGGCATCACGTCCAAGATTAGTACACCGGCTCCTCCGTGCATCTACTACTATTACTCCACACATCGACTGCTATCCAGCATGCATCTAGTGTATTAAGTTCATGGAGAAACGGTGTGATGCAATAAGAACGATGACATGATGTAGACAAGATCTATCTATGTAGAGATAGGCCCCATCATTTTATCCTTAGTAGAAACAATACATACAAAGCACCTCTACAAAACACCTCTTCCCATTGCAAGATAAATATATCAAGTTGGCCAAACATAACCCAAATGTCGGAGAACAAATACGAGGCTATAAGCAATCATTCATAGAAAAGATCAAAGAAAATCAAATACTTTCATGGATATAAAAAGATAGATCTGATGATAAACTCAAAGTTCATCGATCCCAAAAAACACACCGCAAAAAGAGTTACATCATATGGATCTCCAAGAGACCATTGTATTGAGAATCAAGAGAGAGAGAGAGAGACAGAGAGAGAGAGAGGAAGTCATCTAGCTACTAACTATGGACCTGAAGGTCTACAAAGAACTACTCGCACATCATCGGAGAGGCACCAATGTAGGTGGTGAACCCCAGTAGAGATTGTGTCTAGATTGGATCTGGTGGTTGTGGACTCTGCGGCGGCGGGATCAATATTTCGTCGACTCCCCTGGGGTTTTGGGAATATTGGGGTATTTATAGAGCAAAGAGGCGGTACGGGGGGCACCCGAGGTAGGGACAACCCACCAGGGCGCGCCTGGGCCTCCTGGCTCGCCCTGGTGGGTTGTGCTCTCCTAGAAGCACCCCCGGGCGCAGCCAGGGCACATTATGTTCCTTCTGGTCCCAAAAAATTCTGCGTAAATTTTTGTTGCATTTGGACTCCATTTGATATTAATTTCCTGCAATGTAAAAAACATGCAGAAAACAACAACTGGCACTTGGCACTATGTCAATAGGTTAGTACCAAAAATGATATAAAATGACTATAAAATGATTAAATAACATCCAAGATTGATAATATAACAACATGGAACAATAAAAAAATATAGATATGTTGGAGACGTATCAGGAAGCTGGAGGCTGGCGCCTTCCCCGTGGCCTTTCGGGCCTCGGCGGAGGTTCTGGGTGGCGCGGTCTTGCTGCTTGAAGATGAAGGCAATGATGGGATCACCCAGCTACCGATGATGACCAATGGAGGAGCCCTCGTCACGCCTTTTGCACCCCAGGCCAGACCGCGAAGGAAGGACGCTGGAAACGCAGGCTCACGGCCCCCCGTCGGCATATCTGCCTTTTGGACCGCCCCCGTGCCTCGTGTGAAGGTCTGGTGCGAGGGGCCCGGAATCAAGATCGAGCCAAGGACCTGTGGGGGTCGCTTCTCAGGAGATTTCGCTGCCTCAGTCGAAGGATTCCTGAGGAACCATTTTCAGGGAAGAACTTGAAATGCAAGAAAACACCAAGATAAGGTACTTACCCGTCTATGGCTATTTATGTCCTCTGCTTCGGCGGCCTATAGGCGTCACCACTATAGGTCAGAGATCCTTTCCGCTTGCGAAGTGCCTCAAGGTTCAGGCGAAGCCGGCCAAGGTGTGGGGCATGGCCATAAGCACCTGGAGCGCTCGGCGGGGCTCCTTGGGCGGTCGCCTCGGGAGCATTGGACTGCGCCAGCTCTCTGGTTGCCACCTCAGGACTGCTCGCCCAAGCTTCGAGGGCTGTCGCCTCAGGATCGTCGGACGGTGCTAGCCCTTTAGAGGCCACCTCGGGGGCAACAACTAGAGCCTCAGGAGTGGTTGCCTCGGGAGTAACTGTTGGCGCTAGCTCCATAACTGTCTTCTCGGCGGAACACAGCGGCATTCGCCCCCAGCTCCCACATCTGGGGCACGCGCTGCAAGGTCGGTAAGCAAGGGAGCCACAAAGATGGGGTTCTCACGAGGTCCTTTAAGGACTGCCGGGCGCATCCCCCACTCATCAAAAAGGGGCATCTTCCTCACGAACTAGTCCTTGTTCGAGCAATAGTACAGAAGGTAGCCCTCCTCCAGAAGCATGGCTGGTGCTGGGTTTCCCATCAGAAGCTTGAGTACCGTGTGTAGCATCTCGGAAGGAAGCGCAAGCACCTGGAGCCGCATTGGGTCCCTGCTACCGGGGAAGGTCCACATCTATTGAGAATGATGGTAAAGCAAAGCGATGTGACACTGAATGAACTCCTTCACCACCATTGGCACCGTCACCCTGAGCTTCTTCAACCTGGCCAGCCGGCGGCACAAATGGGCGAGCCGATGATCAACAAGCTTCATGTGCCCCCAGCCGGAGCTGGGTACGGCTGGCACTCGTGGAAGCCGGAGCAATGAGTTGAGCACGCCAGAGTCCACGAACACCCATCGCTTCCGGAATCCGCTTACAACTGGCGAGAGCTTGAAGTCGATGCCTGAGCCGGCTGTCACCGCTACGGCCTCAAAGGCCACGCACCCCAAGCGCTGGCGGGCATCGACTAGTTCAAGCGAGATGAAATGGCAAAACAAGGCCACGGAAGGGGCGATGCCCACCAGGGCCTCGCAGAGGAAGGCGAAGATGGCAAGGAGGATGATATGTTGAGGATCCAGATGCAGCGCGTGGACATGGTAATGCGAGGGTATGGCGTTGAAGAAATCGAAGAAAGGGGGGATCAGGCCAGCCAAGAGGGCGTGAAGATGGATGGGGATCTCAGTGGCTGCCATGTCGACCAAGGAGCGGGAAGCAGGCCAAGCCACCACCGCCTTCCACTCATTGGAATCAGCGGCGAGGGTTGGTCGGACCTTGTCAAGCCCCTCTTGGTTGACCACCATCGACTGCTCGAGGGCAGGCTCGAAGGCTAGCTCGGGCCCAACCGAAGCGCAAGTTTACCCCTTCTTCTTTGACCGCGGCGACTTGGCGGCAGGGGAGGACTGGCGCCAGCGTTAAATCCGGGGAAAGAACCGCCGTTACTCGGGAAGGTGAAGGAGACCAGGTTGAGCACGACAAGCGACAAAGGCAGGGCTGCGTTGGCAACGAATGGCCACCGAGCCCGGTGAATATCTAGGCTGCATGGAGAAGTGGGGGCGGCCACATCCCTTCAAGCGTCACGCGTCTATCAAGGCCGCAAAAGATTAGGGCTCGCGACGCTCCTCACTTGCCCTCTAGCTTCGCCTTGAAGCCAAGTTCGAGTGTGCTTTGGGCCCGGGGGCTACTGTCGGCTTTCTGGTAATGGGAGTACCTAGAATTGCCTGCCTACGGCCCATGGAATGGCTCCATCGATGGCCTGGTATGGACCAGCTTCGACATCAACTACTCAAGACCCTCCCCAGGCTAGCTCCCGAGGAGCGGAGATTTCTATGCAAGGTTCACCTCGCGAGGTCCAGATGACGTGAGCCATTACAACCAAGGCCAGGCGGGTGCCAGCGGGCGCAGTGTACCAGTTTCCTCTTTGGTGCTATGGAGGCAAGCGTGGGCGCGGAGTCCCGAGGAATCGCGCGGGTCTGCCATGCGAGGGGCGCCCTCGCGATCCACTTTGAGTATGACAGCGTCTCCATGCTCTTCTTCAAGGTCTTCGATGCTGAGGGCTGCCGCCTGGAGTGCTGCTCCGGAGAGGAGCGTGAGGCTGATGAGCGTCCCGCTCACGGCCACTCCAGCAGCAGCAGCCCTTAGGAGTCCAGCAACTCTTCTGAGTTCTATGAGACTTCGGAGACGGGCGATGACATCTACGCGCCTCCGAGCTCTTGCCGCGCTCAGAGCAGAGCTGCGGCGTCCGGCCATCGCCGCCGCTGATCTGGATGGGGTTGGCACCGGCCTCCCATGGCCCACTGTTGATGATGGTGTCCACCACGGAAGGATGTAGATAGGATTCCCCTTAGTATCAGCTTTTTTTTCCTGCAAAGAATCATGAATTACCCCGTGGGGGCATGTAAGGGTCCGTAATGTCTTTTGTGCTTATCTTCCTTGTTATGAAATTTTGGTGAACGCATGTCCCGTTAAGGCTCGGTCCCCCCTTTCTTTCCTCGCAATAGCTTGCTGCTCCACGCTGACAAGTCCCAGTCCCCAGGTAGGCTACAGCCGTCACTGGTATGCTAGGTTGAGTGTCGTGGTCAAGGCCAGGAGGTGTGCGGCCCTAGCTCCAGTAAGAGCCCCTAAGGCGCGATGCTCAGGAGGCCCCCCTTAGCGCTCAAGCAGCCATGGTAAGGCGATAAAGGGAGTTGACGTGGCCGCAAAGGGGTCAAGGCAAAGCGTGAGTGACCATTAGGCCCAAAATTTTAGTTGATCCGAATGCGGGACTTATCTTGTTGATCTTGTGGCGACTCCTGACGTTGCGCTTGGGCTTCGCGCCTACTCGTGCGGCAAAGCTAGGCCGGCTCATACGAGTTTCCCTGCCCTCATGCTCTCCTTAGTGCTCTACGTCCTCAGGTCCTAGCCCTCGAGCGAGCTCAGCCACCGCTGGTATGCCAGGTCGCGATGCCGTGGTCAAGGCCAGGGGGTGAGGGCTAGAGAGCCAGTAAGAGCTCCTGAGTCGCGATGCTCAGGAGCCCCCCTTTTAACGTGCAAGCGAATTGCATGAGAGAAAAGGAGAATCATGGTGCCGCCTGCCATCCTCCCCGCAGGGTCCCTGTGGACAGGCACAAGAAGAACATGGTTTTCCATTACAGTCGTCAGCCTGCCGCTGGTTTGTCCGGATGAAGTGAAGGCACTGAGGGCTTGGTAAGGTGACGTGCGCGGGGCGTGCCGCGAGCTAGAGCTCGACCACTCAGATTTGTTGACGTGGCAGGGACGGACCCATGCACCAGCGCCGTGCCTGTGAGGAGGCCCCGTGGGAGGCGATGATCGAGCAGGTGATAACCATAGGCAGGTTAAGTAGGGAAGGCAAATCAGCCTGGGTAAATGCAGGAAGATACATGCCACTGGGTCCGGTCCGAGCGGCCTGGGGATGATGCAGCCCAAGGGGCGCCCCCAGCAAGCTAAGCTAAAGACATAAGCAAAAGGGATACATGCCGCAGGGACGGACCCACGCGTCTTGGGAATAATGCAGCCCGAGGGGCACTACCAGCTAAACAAGCTGGGAAGATGCACCTGGTTCTATAGACGAAGTAGAGTTGGTGCAGCTGAAGGCGTGCGTTCAAGAAATGACTCCTCATGAGCCGCCAGAACCCTGAGCCTCAGGAGGCTCTGGGGCTCGGGAGGTTCCCTGAAGGCCTTCTCCATCTCCTCTAGAACATCGTGGTATGTGGCTTCCTGAGCCGCCAGGACACGTCACAGGTTGCACTGATAGGCTGACGCCACGCTCGGCAAGCTAAAAGGCATACGAACGTAGATGTGCAGCGGACCCTCGAAGCGGCCCACATGCAAAGGCCAGAAACGCTCCTGAGATGCGGCCCTGTTGAGCCCTGGGACATCGATACAGCTGGGACATCGATGCAGACACGCAGCCCAGCATCCTCGCCAGGATGCGGAGCTACGCCTCGTGGGCGGTTGTCGCTGCGCATGGCTCTTGCTTCTTGCAGTTCATGGGTGGTCCTGCTGATGAACTCCTGAGTGGTGGGCACGCCTTGTCCTGTGCTCTCCTGAGGGTCATGTGCCGCGAAGCATGCCCCCAAGTGGTGCCCAAGTGCCTCCCTCGTGAGGTTGGCATGGTCGGAGGCCCTCCAGAAAAGAGTCCCTAAGCCCTGCTTGAGGATGGCGCTGGGCGCGCCTTCCTATGCGATGGAGGGAGGCGCCCCTGGAGCGGGCGCTGGTCCTGACGAGGCTCCTCCCGCGATGCCATCCTCCTGAGGTCCTGCATGGCGCGGCTGCTTCTTCTTGGGGATGACCTCTAGAGGGCCTTCATTTCTGCTGTCGGGGTCGTTGATTGTTGTGTCTTGAAAGGCGCGCTCGAGGGAGCACACCACATCCCTCTCTTCACACGAGAAGTGATGATTCCTCCACTTCCAGGCATCTTGAGAACGTTGTAGCCGTGATGAGTGACTGCCATGAACTTGGCCAGGGCCGGATACCCGAGGATGGCATTGTACGGCAGGCGGATGTGCGCAACGTCGAAGTCAATGAGCTCGGTGTGGTAGTTCTTGCGCTCCCCAAAGGTGACAGGCAGGCGGACCTGCCCTATCGGTGTGGTGGAGTCATCGGTCACTCCTGAGAAAGGCTTGGTGGGCTGGAGCTGTTCAGAAGGCACTTGGAGGTTGTCGAATGTGTTGACGGACAGGACGTTGAGCCCTGCGCCGCCGTTCATGAGGGTATTGGTGACCTGCACATTGCTGATGACTGGGGAACACAGCATAGGGAGGGCGCCAGCGGTGGCTGCGCACTTGAGCTGATCTGCCGAGTTGAAAGTGATGGCGCATTGGGACCACCTGAGCGGGCGCGTGGCCTCGAGTTTGGGGAGCGCCGCGTTCACCTCGCGAGTGAACTGTTTGAAGGTGCGCTGAGAGGCTAGGGCCTGGGTGCCACCCGAGATGCAGGCGATCGCACACGGCTCCTCGAAGCCCCCAGCCCCCTCGTCCTGGTGGTGGTCGTCATTCCTTCTTGGTGGCGGCAGCGGGGGAAGACCGGTGTTGCCCTGGGGGCGATCTTTATGCGGCGGGTCCCTCCAGGCGCCCTCACGAGGTTGGTCCTACCGGCAGTCCTCACGAGGCCGGTAGCGCCACTCCTGGCACGGGCCACGGTCGTCCTAGCGTCTGCCTCCACGTCCTCCTCCACGGCCATAGCCCCGGTCGTTGCGCTCGGGGCGTTGACCGTAGCGTCCTTCTCGTATGGCTCTGAGCTCTTGATAGTCACTGGTGTTGTGGGTGTTCAGGTTGTGGAAGGCGCAGAACGGTCGGCCGTTCTTGGATGACTTGGGCTGATCTCTGCCCCGCTTGATGTCGGGCTCCGCTGCGAGCATAGCTGCCTCCTTGCGCTTCACGTCCTTGGCCTTGGCCTTCTTCTCCTCTGTGCCCACGGCTGGCAGCTCAAGGAGAGAGAGGCGCCCCTCCTCAGCTCTTGCGCACTTGGTCGCCAGGTTGAACAGCTCCTGAGATGTGCAGAGCTCCTTGTGGATGGCGAGCTCTTCCTTCATCTTGACGTCACAGACGCCGTTGGAGAACGCAGAGATGATGGCCTCGTCCGTGACCTTGGGGATCTTGAGGCGGGTGTTGTTGAAGCGCTGGATATACTTCTGGAGGGTCTCTCCTGGTTGGTACCTGATGCGTCGAAGATCACCCATGACCGGTGGGCGGTCGCGAGTGCCCTGGAAGTTGGCGACGAAGCGGTCGCGCATCTCGCCCCAGGAGGAGAGCGAGCCGTGTTGCAGGTTCAGGAGCCAGGAGCGAGCTCCATCCTTGAGAGCCATGAGAAACCAGTTCGCCATGACCTTTTCGTCGCCGTTGGCCGCTTTGATGCTCAGCTCATAGAGCTGCAGGAACTCCTTGGGGTCGGTGGTACCGTCATAGCGAGGAGGCAGATCCGCCTTGAACTTGCCCGGCCAGGCGACGCTACGCAACTCGGGGGTGAAGGCGCGGTAGCCAGCCGTGGTTGCCGGGCCCACTTCGGAGCTGGAGCTTGGTCTTGACGAGGTCCGCCCTGCACAGCTGCAGGTGGTGCGCGGTCTTGACGAGGTGGCGCGGGGAGCGCTGGTGCAGCTTCTCGCGGCCGCGGAATTTCTTGGCAGCTTCTGTCTTCGCGCACGGGCGCTGGGCGCGGCGGATCACGCCGCGGAGCCGCGCGCCTTGGTGCCAAGGCGCCATCTTAGTACTGAGGTGGTGGAGGCACACCATGAGCCCCATCGCCCGCGGCTGGTTGAGGGGGAGGCAGAGAGTGGGACGGCGCCAGAGAGCCCCCTGCGGCGCGGACGAGCTCGGCGACACGGTCGAGACACTCCTCGTAGAGGTCATCGATGAGGCGGTAGCGCAGGAGCTCGTTCGCCACGAGGAGCGCGGCCCTTGCCTCCATGGGAGCGCGGTGCGCGTGAGACGAAGAACCGGCAAGGGTCAGCGATGGAGTGGCGGTGCGGCCGTCCTGCCGCACTGAAGGATGCAGCGAGGACGCCTGCTGCTCGTTCCCCGCCGGGCCGGTGGTAGCGTTGGCGGCAGGAGACTGAGAACGGCGATGTGGCCCGCCGACGGGAGCCATCTGAGCGACGCGGGCGGTGAGGGAAGCCCGATGCTCAGCTCGAGCACGCCGAGCGTCCGCCATGGAGACGACGGAGCGATGAACTGATGGAAGGGAAGCTACGGCGCACCCCTACTTGGCGTGCCAAATGTTGGATGTAGGGTTCTGGCAAACCCTTAAGGTTCGAACACTGGGGTGCGCGTGAAGTCTTTCCTTCCTATCGATCTACGCCGTAGCTCGCTAAGATCTCGCGGACGAACTCGACGAACTCGCAACATAGAAAGACACGAGGTTTATACTGGTTCGGGCCACTGTTGTGGTGTAATACCCTACTCCAGTGTGGTAGTGGTGGATTGCCTCTAGGGCTGATTATGAACAGTACAAGGGAAGAACAGCCTCCTGAGGTTGAGGTGTTCTTGTGAGTAGGCTCTCGATCGGGTTGGATCGAGCTAAGATGAGATGAGATGCCCCTACTATGGTGGCTAGCTCTGCTTATATAGGCCCTGGTTTTGTTCCCAAATATCAAGCGGGAAGGGAGCCAACAACGGCGGGCCAATTTGAAGGGGGGCAACTAGTACAAGCTATCCTGACAAAAGTGGTCTTCGCCTGCGAAAAGCTCTGGTGGTGACGTCGTCTTGGGCTCCACGATGACCTCCATCTTGTCGTCCTCCTGGTCTTGGTCTCGTTGCACCGATATAGCAACCTTTGCCTGATGCCTCGGTAGTCTTCGCCTGTGCTGGCCTCCTTAGCACCAAAGAGGAAACAAGGACTCTGCGCGCACTGGCGCCCTCCTGGCGCCCGCCTAGTGTCGTGCGTCATGGCTCACATCACGAGGGCCTCGTGAGGTTTGCCCCGCCTTGATATCTCTGCTCCTCGTGAGCCTGCCTGGCTAGGCTAGTCTAGAGGAGGTCTTGTGTCATCCGCCTCGCGAGGCTTGGACCCTCGCGAGTGTCTTGCATGCTTTGTCGGTGAAGATGGGCCGTACGGCCTGCTGGCTTAGCCACGCGGTGGGCCGCAGGCAGGCAAGTCTGGGGACCCCCGTACCCAGAACACCGACAGTCCACATGTGTATTGTTAGTGCCTGCACCAACGATGCCCGGCAGCATGCATGGGCCCGGCCTGGGGGCTACTGTCAGTGCAATAGACATTCACATCTGATGACCGGACTCATACACGGTCATGCTGACGATCATACATCCATCACCAGTGTGCGACACAAAGATAAGCTAGAGAAGCCGCTCTTCGTGACATCAAGAAGAGCATTAAGGAGACCCAAGGTAATCTGAAGAACAACTTGGGAGGGCCTCCCTTGTCGGGAAAGAGAGACTGGCAAGGTCGAGACCGCACCCGAGGGCATGCCCAGACTTCCCTCGGCAAGCTTGCCGGGGCTGCTAAGATCAAACCCCGCCAAGCTCCTCCACAGAGACGCCACCGCTTCACGTTACCACACCCAAGTCACTAGTTAGTGTGGTGTCAAGGTGCTAAGCAACCAGGTGGATCCCATCTGGCACGTGGCATCATCAAGAAGAAGAGGTTAGCTTTATTGACACACGTCCAGGGGGCGTGTCAAGCTGGTAAGAAGAGACAGATAAGTGGTAGAGCAGGCTTGCCGAGATTCACCCTTGATCCCGATGCCTAGTGGTGCATTTAATGCACTTCGTCCTAACTGCCAGAGTTAGATATTGTGGCACCCCGGCTCAGAGAAACCGGAACGCCCCGTATTCCAGCCCAGATATCGAGGAGATGTCTTCTTTAATACGGCACTGCTTATAATAGAACAACTCAGCTCTTTATTACAATCTATATGCGTACAAGGGGATTACATCGGCACGGCGACACTATGCATACCACGGTTGCTCCATGCAAGCAGCAGAACAACACGATGCAGCGGAATAACTCTTGGCAGCGGAACAACGTCGGCGGTGGTGAACTCCACTCTGCAGGGACTTTGGCTAGAACGCTTATCCCAGCTCGCAAACAAGCAATTAAATCTGGCGTGTCATGCCAGAATCTGGCATGACCTGCAATCTGGCATGACACGCCAGGCCAGTAAATTGAATGTACTTGCAAGCTCACAGCAACCAAAGCAATCAAGACAAACCATAGCATGGCAATTACATATTATTAAGCAATGATGAACACGATACTATCAGAACAACATGGCATGTACAACCTGATACATCTAGAACAATACGAGCATGGCATAAACATATGAACATCTAGCATGTAACATGACGAAACTATCATGCACCAACTTACTCTGCTCGGGTTACCTCATAACCATCACATGCATCACTTACCATCATATCACACGATCATCTCAGGATCCAATCAAGCTTGGTATTAACAATACTGTAGCAATCATTTATGACCACAAGGAGCTTGACCTTTACCATTGACAATCGCATAACACCACAAATATCCATCAAGTCGGTACTCCCGATATCACAGTGATCCTCTCATGATCACATAAATATCAACGAACTTCTTTCATTGTCAAACCAGGGTTGTTATTAAGCACATCATAATTATTACCGTTGACCCATAGTGTGACCGACACGAACTTGTCCCTTATCTGCAGGCACGGCTTTCGATAGATTTAACACACACTCTGCAGAGGTGAGCACACTGTACCCACAACACGGAACCCATGTCCTCGCACTCCCATTCGGGTGGACCAACGGCATTCCGACAAAACCGTCCTACTGCCATGATATTGTCCCGGCCACTCCGACCAACTCCCCTTTGGGCTAAGTCCTGGGTGGCCCCATGCCTACCAAAGGCACCAACGGCCACCGTCATGGCAAAACTATCCCAATTGGGGACAAGGATCCTTACAAAAACAATGGGCACAGAAGGCTTATGCCGTCCTACCTGGCCAAGGTAGCGCCCGCGCATAACCTTCCCTCACGGGAGGCACCGGCGAGAGGCATGATAATAGACCCAGTTAGGACCCCCCATAAGGTAAGCGTGGTTGCACTGGTCAGCTCGATATGGTGGCACCATGACTCAGCCAACAGTTGTTCAAGTTCAATTTAATCCGGTTAAACTTGAATGCAATATGCTGAGTCATTGTCAGATTTCGAGTTCCGGCAAAACCCTTGAGGTTCGAACACTAGAGTGCGCACAAAGATCTCTCCCCCTCTCTAGCTTGCACACTCTACGGTCTCACGGCCTAGCTCGATGAACCCAAAGAACATGAGACACACGATTATACTGGTTCAGGCCATCATTGTGGTGTAATACCCTACTCCAGTGTGGTGTGGTGGACTGCCTCTTGGGCTGAGGATGAACAATTACAAGGGATGAACAGCTTCGCGAGGAGAGGTGTTGTTGCGCTTGGTGAACATGTCTGGTGGCCTAGGTGGAATGGATCTTGTCCAAGATGAGATGGATCCATATGGTGGTAGCTAGTCCTACTTATAGAGGCCCTGGTCCTCTTCCCAAATATTGAGTGGGAAGGGTTCCCACGACGGCCAAATTCGAAGGGAGACAGCTAGTACAAGCTATCCTGACAAAAGTAGTCTTCGCCTGCTAAAGGCTTTGGTGGTGACGCCGTCTTGGGCTCCACGGTGACCTCCGTTCTGCCATCCTGCTGGTCTTGGTGTTGTTGCACCGATACGGAAACCTTTGCATGATGCCTCGGGACTCCTCGTCTTGCCCCTTTAGCACCAAACAGGAAATGAGGACACTGCGTGCCTTGGCGCCCGCCTGGCCCCAGGCGTCATGGCTTGCGTCACAGAAACCTCGCGAGGTGCCTCTCACCTTGATCTCTCCGCCCCTCGCGAGCCAGCCTTGCGAGGCCGCTCTTGAGGAGATCTTGCATTGTCCTCCTCACGAGGCTTGGCCCCTCACGAGGGTCTTGGATGTTTGTTGGTGAAGATGGGTCGTACAAGGCCGCTTGTGGAGCCACGCTATGGGCCACATGCAGACAAGTCTGGGGACCCCCACTCCCAGAACACCGACAATAGCCCCCGGGCCCAAGGCGCGCTCGGGCTTGGATTTGAAGAGAAGCCGAAGGGCAAGCGTGGAGCGCCGCGGGCCCCATCAGCCGGCCGCCGCGGTTGGCGCATGGTGACCGATTAGACATGGGCGTCTCCGCTTCCCCATGCTGCCTCGGCAACTGCCCGACTTGACGGGTCCTTGCTGCATGCAGAAAAAGATCATTATTACCTTAGATAATGGAGGCCGGTGGTTGGCCTCCCCTTGGTTATAAATGGGAAGTGGGGGCGGAGCCCCCGTCACCCATCTCTTCCTTGCTCCTCCTATTTCTTCTTCTTCCTTGCTCCACTGCTTGCTGTGACACCTATAGTGCCTACGAAGAGGTTCTCGAATGCGGAGAAGGGGAAGGCTCGCCAGGAGGGGCCTGGCTCACCACCGCCCAAGAGGGGGCGCGGCCGTCCCCGCAAGCACACCGCGACCCCTGCCACGGCCCCTCGCGGCCGCGGCGGCGTCTCTTCTCGGGGCGGCAGCTGCCCAGGTCATGGTAGTCCTGTTGATGAGGTGAGGCATGCCATGGTTGCGCAGCCCCCTCGTCCGTGCTTCCATTCGGCGGAGGTGATGCCGGAGTTCATCATGTGGTCGGAGAACCCGGCCGACACTTGGCTTCAGCTCCCACGCTTCTTGGTCCACGAGTTGCCTGCCACTGGCGCAGGCGGTCTTTGGCTGCAGGCGGACGGCTGCAACAGCAAAGCTTCCTGGGCTGCGATCAAGGTCTCCGCCGCGGGCAACGCAGTCCTGGCTCACGGCTGGTAGATGTTCGCCCGCGTGCACAGACTGGGTAGGCGGTGCGCCCTCCACTTCAGGTATGACGGCGCGCAACCCTCTTCGTGAGGGTGTTTGGGGAAGATGGTCGCAGCGTCGGGTGCTGCCCCAAGGACAACGATGGTGACGAGGTGCTCGGTCTTGGCGATGGTCGTGACGAGGAGGAAGGCGGCTTTGTCCTTGGCGCCAGCCATGGCTCGTCCAGCTACGGCGGCTCCTCTTCCGACAGCAGCTATAGTAGTGGCAGCTATGACCAGCCGCCGTGCCCGCTTCAAAAGTGGCAGCGGGTGGTCCCGTCACCGCGCTCAAGTGAAGTGCGAGGAGGGTTCCGGCTAAACCCAAGGGAGCGCCATGGGCCCGTCCTCGTGACCTACCGCGGGAGCACGTTTTGCTTTGGTTTCATTTTTCCTTTCCTTCCTGCATTAGATAGAGAGACAAGTATGGGGCCCTGCTAGGGCGTGCAACAATTATGATTTCTAAGTGGCTGTGTTATGTTTATCATTCCTATGTTGTGTTGCGGCGTCATGTTTTATGTATGCGCATAGAATGACTTAGCTCGATGCGCCTGAGGTAGGTTCCGCCTTGCAAGACGCACGTTCCCCAGTGCCTGACGAGGCCTCCTGTGCTCGGGAGGCGCCTGAGAACTGCAAAAATTCGTTAGAGAATCCTTATTCTTCCGGACCCTAGTAGTAGGCACTACCGGCCGTAATCCAGTGCTTCGCATCGCGGTACCCGAGGGGTACGGATTGAAAGGGGAGCGCTAGCTTGCGAGCTCAAGAGAGGGTGCCTTGCGAAAGACAAGAAAACGAAAAATGCTCACGAGGGCGCCTGACCAGCCCCCTCGCGAGGCACGCGAGGGAGAGGACGGGTCAAAAACAAGGGACCAAGGGCAGAAAAGGAGGCAATAAGGACAAAGGAACCAGGCCGGCAAGGAACACCAGAAAGAAAATTCTCACTTAAAAGAATGGGCAACCAAGAGTGGAAAGCAAATGAAATCCCGCTGTCACATCCTGGTTAGCCATGCATTAGAGTGTTGCATCATGTCTACTTTTTCATCAGAAACTTGAAATGGGGATGACAGAACCCCCAGTCCCCTCTGAAACCAACTAGGGTTTACTAAAAAAACTTTTCAATGAACCTGAAATGCCCTTCTAAAATGCCCATCATTTTTGTCTTGGTTCAGAACCTCTGCCAAAAGTGGTGCACATTTTCCTAGGCCATCTTAGGGTTTTTGAATTAAGTCATAAATATTTGAATTTGGGCATTTAAAATTATATAAAATATTTAAATGCTCAAATATCTCCAAACTAAAATGTTTCATGTTGGAAATAATCCAACTATGGACCAGGAGTAATTTGGTGATTTTAGGAGTTGCCTAAGTATTTTATTTAATTCAACAAAGTTGTAGAGGTATTAAAAAAAAGAACAGAAACAGAAAGAAAAAGGAAAAACTTACCTGGCGCCACCACAGGCCCACCAGCCAGCCCACCTGGCCGGCCCGGCCCGGCCACCGCTCCAGCGAGCTGCTTGGCTTGCCAGGCAGGCAGCCAAGGTGCTCGGCGGCGGCACCGCAGCTCGCCACGCAGCTGCACGCCGCCCTGCCTCCCCCTCTCGCCGCCCTGATGGCCTGGACGAGCTCCACGTCGCGCCCCGACCCTCCTGGACACCTCCATTCGCCCCCAGTTCCTCTCCCTCACGCTCCCACGCCATGGCCGACGCCACCGTCGCCGCACCGCCGTCGTAGCCGTGCTCCCCGTCGTCTCCACGCCGCGCCACCCTGTCCAGAAGCTCCGCCGTCCTCTACTTCATCGAGCTAGCCGAGCCCCGTGTGCTCGTGCGGCCCGAGACCACCGCACCGACCTCGCCCGAGCTCACCGTCGCCGGAGATCCCCTTCAACACCGTCGCCGCCTCAGCTCGTCCCCGACCTCGCCGGTGGCCTCTACGGGAGCGCTGTGAGCCTAGCTACTCCTCCGACCCTCTCTCTCTCATTCCTGAGCCGTGTAGCCACCGCACGAGGATCACACGCCCGCACCGCCGCGGATCTCGTCGCCGACGTGCTTCCGGCCACACTCCGGCCACAAGATGGTGTCCATCTTACTCACCGAGTCCCGCAGCACCTAGCTAGCCACTCCACGAGCCTCACCGACCCCTCTAGCGCCAAGTTCATCTTCGACCGAACCCCGGTGGCCGCCAAAGTCGTCGCCGGCGCCAACTCCGGCCACCCCGACCCCAACGGACTCCGCCAAGAGCTGTGGTTTGTCCTCAGCTCCACTCCGGTGGTCTCCGCGGCCCATTTGGTGGCCGAAATGGCCAAAACCACTCCCGCCGCCGCGTCGGGCTCGCCGGCGGCTAAACGCCGGCGTTGCTGGCTTTGACTTTGACCACGGGTGGGCCCTGGTTGACTCCCCTGAGTCAATGACAGGTGGGGCCCAGCCCTGTTAATTAAACAGGATTAGTTTTAATTAAATTTTAATTAAAATAATCACCCTGACATGCGGGACCCACTGTCAGGTTTGACCCAGACCGGTTCCGTTGACCTGCTGACGTCACACTGACGTCAGGCTGACGCAGTAATTGATTTTCTAGATTTAATTTAAATCAGGAAATTCCAGAATATAATTTAAACTTCAAAAATTCATAACTTTTATTCTGTAACTCCAAATTGGACAAATTATATATGAAAAATGATCAGAAAAATCCAATCTATCCATCTGTACTATTTTCATGCATGATCAAACAAGTTAAATTGATGTTTTAAGCAGAACAAGGAAAAGCACTTTAAAAGGCCATGTTTGAGTTTGAAATTTGAATCTTTGATTCAAATTTGTTCAAACCCTTCTGGTTTTAGTTGCATTAACCCAACACACTCATATTGCCATGTTTCATGCATGCATCATATTGTTGCACATTGTTTGGTGATGGTTGTGTATCGGTGTCCTTTGCGACAGGTTCTGCCTCCGAGGAGTACCGTGATTACCCTAACGAAGAACCGTATCAGTGCATCGAACCATCAGGCAAGCAACCAACCATTTGATCATATCGATACAATCCCATGTTCTCGCTCCTGCTCTCTTTTGCTGCATTAAGACAACGCGTTTCAAACTGCTGTGTGCTACGGTAGTTGAACCCATTTCCTCTGCATGACCTGTCATTGCCACAGTAACTAGATGAAACCCACTAGCATGTGTAGGAGTTGATTGAGCCATATGTATGTGTTGTTCCTACCTTACTATGCCTGCTATGCTTAGAGTCGTGTCAGGTCTGGTTCATCTGGGTGATGGCTAGAGTGAAATGTTTATGTCGGTAATGAGAGTGGTGTGGTGAACACGATTTGGTAAAGGTATCGATGAGAGGCCATGTAGGACTACATGGTGGGTTGTTTCATTGAAGCCGACCTTAAGCACTGAGATCTGTATGTGTGATTTAAGAATCAGCTACTACCATGCATTGGGCCCGAAACCAATGGACCCTCTCGGCTTCTTATTCACCCTAGTTCTCCGTCCAGGAGTTGCAAGTAGTTTCTGGTGTTTGTAGCCTACTGGAGGCCGTGGACAGCGCTGACCGTAGGGGTGGGCTGTGATGCGGTAGGTACGTGGCACGGTGTACCGAATACCCGTTAGGTATCTCGGGAACCCTGTTCACATCGTTCGGGGCCGTATGGGAAACCTCGGCCGGACTCCCTGCGGATGGAACCTAGATAGGCGATAAACCTGGACTGGAGGCTTAGGTGGTTAGGTAGGTCGTGGCCGACACCCACGTTGGGCTTCCGCTTGAAGGTTGCCGAGTACATGTCATGTAAACGACGGTAAGTGGTGAGAGCGTCTATGAAGAAGTACACCCCTGCAGGGTTATCATAATCTATTCGAATAGCCGCGTCCGCGGTAAAGGACTACTTGGTTGCCTATATAGTTCATAGACAAGTAAATGGAAACTGCTAAAAGCCTCAAGATAAATGTGAGTGCCGAGGATGGCTCTTCCGTAGGAAGACGGAGGTGGATCCTCGGTAGTGTATTGAAGTGGTGAGTAGTGGACTCGTGTGCGCAAAACCATTTCAAGTTGGAGTATCGTAGGATAGCCTAGCCAAGAGTCAAAGCTGGCTTGCTGCAATAACTCCACCAACCCTTCTTGATAACATGCATGTATGTAGGATCCGATGTAAGTCTTGCTGAGTACCTTTGTATTCATGTTGCTATAATCTACATTTTTACAGAAGACGCTGCAACCCCTTCTGATGGGTTCTATGTAGACGTTGACATCAACGAGTAGGCTAAAGACCCAGGTGGTGACCCTGAGCTTGTGAAGGACCATGTAGTATAGCTAGGATTTCCAAGCCTCTTTTATTTTACTAGTTGTCTGTACTCAGACAAGTTACTTCCGCTGCTGGTTTGTATGACTGTATGACTTGTATGTTGGGTCGTGAGACCCGTACCTTTGTGTATGTTATGTATGGCTCCCTGAGCCTTAAATAAAGTACTTGTGTCGTAGAGTCATGTTGTGATGCTTCGTTGTATTTGCACATATCGAGCATATTGTGTGTATGATTGAAATGCTTGGTATGTGTGGGGTCTGACTATCTAGTTGTTTATCTTTAGTAGCCTCTCTTACCGGGAAATGTCTCCTAGTGTTACCGCTGAGCCATGGTAGCTTGCTATTGCTCTGGAACACTTAGGCTGGCCGGCATGTGTCCTTCTTCGTTCCTGTGTCTGTCCCTTCGGGGAAATGTCACGCTTTGAGTACCGGAGTCCTGTTAGCCCGCTACAGCCCGGTTTACCGGAGTCCTGCTAGCCCAGTGCTACAGCCCGGACCCACTTGCTGATGACCGACACGTTCGAAGCTGGGTCATGGATGCCTGTCCCTGTAAGTCTGTGCCACTTTGGGTTTAGGACTAGTCATGTCAGCCCGGGCTCTTTATCATATGGATGCTAGCGACACTATCATATACGTGAGCCAAAAGGCGCAAACGGACCCGGGAAAAGGTAAGGCGACACCCGTGGGGATACCGTGCGTGAGGCCGCAAAGTGATATGAGGTGTTACCGGCTAGATCGATGTGACATCGAGTCGGGGTCCTGACAGCGTTGGCATCAGAGCCGGACTGCCTGTAGGTTCTTCAAGCCAAACTGGTCGATGTTGAGTCTAGAAATTCTTTAGTTATATGTAGGGGAATTGTTTGTGGGTTGGAACGTAAGGCTCTTTTTACTCCTTTATCTTATGACATTCTGATCTGAGTCAGTCCATTCTTCCACCGGGGGTTAAGGAATTAGGATCTATACTCTCTATCAGGATCACGTGTTACTAATCAGTAGTACCTTATAAGTTTGATGGATACAAGCCTAGTTCAGTTCTACTACCACATTATGTTGCTGGGATGGTCTCAGAACTTTGATATGATGATGTTGAGTGTGTACGAAATCCTTTGTCAAATGTCTCAAATCCTTCTTGAGCATTTACAGCTGTTATGCTGCCGAAATTTTGCTAGAAATTCTAATGCCTTTGCATTATGATTGTGCTTTCAGATGGCCACTCGCGACCTCAATCAAGTGGTTCGCCTGACTCGATGCCTAGATGTACCCGGCCATACTGCCAAGTTGGTCAGGGTAATGACTGAGGCTGGATACCGCTGGTATCCTGAGTACACAGTCGAAGAGCAATTCCGAGACTTTAATCAAAGCCAGTATCTCTGCACTGTCAGGATATTTCCATCTTATCCTGGATCCACCGAGCCTCTTCACTGCTCCTATGGACTCAGGGTTACTATTGAGATGGCTGTGCAGGATGCCGCCTACTCTATGATGACCATTATGCGAGTCAGATCTGGTTTATTTCGGGACTCTGATTTCCGGTATATGCCAGGATCACTTCCGGGAGCACAAGGGTATCTCCAGGCTATCTATGCTGACCCCACTCAGGAGGATTCACGGACTCGCACCACTGCTGAGATGCTCGAGGATAAGGACCGTGAAAATCGGGCCTTGAGGTTAGAGCTCTTCAATACCCGTGCTGACCACTGGGCCACATTGACTCGGTTCGCACCGGCGGTGCAAGCTGGATATTCAGATATGCGCGATCTCTATCCTGTGAGATCTGCTCTGCCAGACGTGATGGTTTGGCGTGATGTAGGAGGCATCACCCCACCTCGCGGTCCCCGCAGGCCACCGTATGTTGGTCCAAGGCCTCATCCTAGCCCCTATGGTCCACAAGCTCCGCGAGATCGTCTGTTTCCGGATGATCATGTTGAGCTTCCAGGCTATGGAGGTGACTTCTACGAGGACTACTACGGATCGGTCTGAGTTAGTGGTTGTATCACTAGTTCGCACTAGCTGTGTCGTCTATCGTCCCGTGTGACTCGTGGGATATGACTTAGTTTGTACTCTTTCCGGAGGTGTAGAAAAATAATGTATAGGAGCTTGGGATGCCTCCGATGAGATGTAATCCTTTTCTCACCGTAATAGTACTTTGTTTGGTCTTGTACTAAACCCTGTATGGTGTGTATGACGATGGAATAAAAGAAGCAGTTTCTGTATTTACCATGTCATACGGATGATCATCTTGCATTCCGAGTTATTCCTTACATTCTGTATCCTATGTCGGAATTTTATCATTCTGACTAAATCATTGTCTTGCTTACCTAGGATGGTCAACACGCGCGCTAACCCTGCTTCTCAAGAGCAGGCCGAAGGCAGTGAAGGCAGGAATGAAAATCTGCCTCATCCTCCTTCACTAGCCGAGGTTATGATGGAAGCTGAGAGAAACAAGCGGGAGACCAACCGTTTGTTAGAGCGTATTGAACAGAATACAGCACACCATCAGAGGACTAACGTGGTGTCACTCAGTGATTTTATCAAATTGCATCCACCCACGTTCCACCACTCCGTCGAGCCTCTCGACGATGATGACTGGCTTCGCAGTATCTCTCACAAGCTGCGTTTCGCGCTAGTAGCTGAGGCTGACAAGGTCACCTTTGCTGCATATCATCTTGAAGGCCCCGCCAGTCTATGGTGGGAGAATTATGGAGCCATGCGCCCAGCGGGCCATGTCACTACTTGGGCTGAGTTCAGTGAGGCTTTCCGTGAACATCACATTCCGGAGGGTCTCATGGACCGTAAACATGAAGAATTTTGCAGTTTCACCCAAGGCCGACTTTCTGTGGATGTTTACAGCAGGGAGTTTGGTAATCTCGCACGATATGCAACTGAGGAAGTGTCTACTGATGCCAAGAAGCAAGCAAGGTTCCGTAAGGGACTTAGTCCTGAGCTTCGTCGTGACCTCCGTCTGCATGAGTGCACATCTTTTCAAAAACTTGTCAACAAAGCCATCAGTGCTGAAACTGGTCAGACTGACTATGACGCAACACGCAAGCATGGCCGGGATATGGGTTCCTCATCCGGTGCTGGTCCTCAGAAGCGCCGCGTGTGGGTACCCAACACCGCCCTGCCACCCAGGTTCACACCGAGGCCATCCTTCCAGGCGCCTCGCCCCGTTCAACAGTCTGCACCGGCCAAGCCCTATGGGGGTCCAACCAACAATGCTCCTCCACGTACCAGCTCCGTGACTTGTTTCAAGTGTGGGGAGTCTGGTCACTATATGCGTGAGTATCCCCAGACCAACCCCAACCAGTCTGCTAAAGCTGTTGGCCGTGGCAAGCCGA
Source organism: Triticum dicoccoides (assembly GCF_002162155.2). NCBI lineage: Eukaryota > Viridiplantae > Streptophyta > Magnoliopsida > Poales > Poaceae > Triticum > Triticum dicoccoides. The sequence goes on along the minus strand of NC_041386.1, from coordinate 365,804,640 downwards.
CAGGAAAAATATTCCACGCCAAGCCGGTCACCGCTTCACGTGGCCATGTCAACTGTATCTCTGCCGAAGAAGCTCAAGAGGATCCCAACGTCGTTCTCGGTACGCTTCTTGTTAATTGCCACCCGGCATCTGTTCTTTTCGATACAGCAGCCTCTCATTCTTTTATATCTGAAAACTATGCTCGCTTGCATAACGTCGCATTCGCTGATATGCCAACCTCTATGGTAATTCAAACTCCGGGATCCAAATGGCAAACTTCTAGGGTAAGCCATGGAAATGAAATCCAAGTCGACAGACTTGTTTTCCTCGCGTCTTTGATAGCCCTTAAATCTTCAGATATTAATATCATTTTGGGTATGGACTGGATGTCAGCTCATCAAGCCAAAATTGATTGCTTCTCTAGGACTGTTCAACTCACCCATCCTTCGGGGAAGATAGTCAATGTCTTGACCCGAATAGCCAAGCGACAATTATATTCTCTTAACGCCAGCCCTTTGCCAGACCTTGAGGACGTTCCGGTAGTCCGTGACTTCCCGGATGTCTTCCCAGAGGAATTGCCAGGTGTTCCACCTGACAGGGATGTTGAGTTCGTAATAGACCTCATCCCCGGAACCGTTCCGATTGCTAGAAGACCCTATAAGATGGCACCACTAGAACTAGCTGAGCTTAAGAAACAACTCGATGAGTCCTTGAAAAAGGGTTTCATCCGCCCTAGTTCATCTCCGTGGGCCTGCCCCGTCCTCTTCGTCAAGAAGAAGGATGGTACGGACCGAATGGTTGTAGATTACCGACCTGTCAATTTGGTCACAATCAAGAACAAATATTCGCTTCCCAGGATCAACGACCTGTATGATCAGCTCGCTGGATCCTCAGTATTCTCCAAGATGGATTTGAGGTTGGGCTACCATCAAATCAAAATCAGAAATGGGGACATTCCTAAAACGGCCTTTGTTACTCGTTATGGCCAATACGAGTACACCGTCATGTCCTTCGGGTTAACCAACGCTCCAGCCACCTTTTCTCGGTTAATGAACTCAATCTTCATGGAGTATTTGGATAAATTCGTCGTGGTTTACCTCGATGATATACTCATCTACTCCAAGAACGAGGAAGAACATGCCGAACATCTAAGGCTAGTGTTGAAGAAACTTCGAGAGCATCGCCTTTATGCCAAATTTTCTAAATGTGAATTCTGGTTGCCAGAAGTGACCTATCTGGGTCATGTAATATCTGGTAAAGGTATTGCTGTTAACCCCGAGCGAGTTCAAGCCGTCCTTAACTGGACTCCACCTGAATCGGTCAAGCAAGTTCGGAGTTTTCTGGGCTTAGCGAGCTATTGTCGTCGCTTTGTCGAGAACTTCTCCAAGGTTGCCAAACCTCTAACCGAACTCCTCAAGAAAGATAAGAAGTTCGATTGGACTCCACAATGTGAGCACAGCTTTCAGGAACTGAAAATACGCCTGACCTCTGCTCCCGTACTGGTACCGCCAGACTTCTCCAAGGACTTTGTTATCTACTGCGACGCCTCGCGACAAGGACTAGGTTGCATTCTCATGCAAGATCGACACGTAATTGCCTACGCTTCACGGCAATTGCACCCACATGAGGAGAATAATCCCACTCATGATCTAGAGCTTGCAGCCGTAGTCTATGCACTTAAAACCTGGCGACATTACCTCCTCGGTAACCGTTGCGAAATATTCACTGATCACCAAAGTCTGAAGTACATTTTCACCCAACCGGATCTAAATCTCAGGCAAAGACGTTGGGTTGAATTGATCACAGACTTCGACCTAGGAATAACCTACACCCCAGGGAAAGCCAACGTCATGGCTGATGCGCTAAGTCGTAAATCTTATTGTAACAACCTGATGTTACAACAAAGTCAACCGCTTCTCCATGAGGAATTTCGGAAGCTTAACCTTCACATTGTACCTCAAGGTTTTCTTTCCACCTTGGTGGCAAAACCTACCCTTACGGATCAGATTATCAAAGCACAGAAGGTAGATCCGGGAATCTCCCGCATCAAGAGAAACATTCAGAAAGGAGTTGTGAATTGTTTCTCCATTAATGATCAAGGGGTCGTATACTTCGGGAATCGACTAGTGGTTCCCAAAGTGCGAAACCTGAGGCGATTGATCCTTAAGGAGGCTCATGAATCTCCTCTCACCATTCATCCCGGTAGTACTAAGATGTATCAGGACCTACGCCAGAGGTTCTGGTGGACTAGGATGAAGAGAGAAATTGCTCAGTATATTGCTAATTGCGACGTCTGTCGTCGTGTAAAAGCAGAGCATCAACGGCCTGCTGGCACCCTTCAACCCTTAGCTATTCCTAAATGGAAATGGGATAAAATTGGTATGGATTTCATTACCGGTTTTCCCAGGACCAAGAGAGGGAATAATGCTATCTTCGTCGTTGTCGATCGTCTTTCCAAAGTAGCCCATTTCTTGCCTGTTCGTGAGAGTATAACCGCTAGTCAGCTGGCAGACTTATACATCTCCCGAATAGTGTCTCTCCATGGTGTTCCTTTGGAAATTAACTCGGATCGAGGAAGTCTTTTCACCTCTCGATTTTGGGAAAGTTTCCAAAATGCTATGGGAACCCGTCTCTCCTTTAGCACCGCCTTCCACCCTCAGTCGAGTGGTCAAGTGGAACGCGTCAACCAAATTCTAGAAGACATGCTTCGAGCCTCTGTTATCTCGTTCGGAATGGACTGGGAGAAGTGCCTTCCATTTGCCGAATTCGCTTACAACAACAGCTATCAATCTAGCTTGGGTAAAGCCCCTTTTGAAGTTCTCTATGGACAACGGTGTCGAACACCCCTTAACTGGTCAGAGACCGGGGAAAGACAATTCTTTGGCCCGGATATGATTTAGGAAGCAGAAGAACAAGTTCGTATCGTTCGTGAAAAGTTGAAAACAGCCCAATCTCGTCAAAAGAGTCAATATGACCGAAAACATAAGGCTATGACTTTCGAGGTTGACGAGAAGGCTTATCTTCGGGTCACCCCTCTGTAGGGAACCCATCGCTTCGGTATCAAAGGCAAATTGGCTCCTCGTTACATTGGACCTTTTCGCATTCTCGCCAAACGAGGAGAAGTTGCCTACCAGTTGGAACTACCTCCGCACCTCTCCAGAGTCCACGATGTCTTCCACGTTTCTCAACTCAGGCGTTGCTTCTCAGATCCTATCCGTGGAGTGGACCATGAAACGCTTGATCTCCAAGATAATCTGACATATCGAGAGTACCCCATTCGTATCCTCGATCAGGCCGAACGTACCACCCGACGTCATAATATCAAGTTTCTCAAAGTTCAATGGTCGCACCATTCTGAGGATGAAGCAACTTGGGAAAGGGAGGATCGTCTTCGACTCGAGTATCCCGCCTTCTTCCCGGAGGAACCCAAATCTCGGGACGAGATTCTTTTGAGTGGGGGTGAGTTGTCACATCCTGGTTAGCCATGCATTAGAGTGTTGCATCATGTCTACTTTTTCATCAGAAACTTGAAATGGGGATGACAGAACCCCCAGTCCCCTCTGAAACCAACTAGGGTTTACTAAAAAAACTTTTCAATGAACCTGAAATGCCCTTCTAAAATGCCCATCATTTTTGTCTTGGTTCAGAGCCTCTGCCAAAAGTGGTGCACATTTTCCTAGGCCATCTTAGGGTTTTTGAATTAAGTCATAAATATTTGAATTTGGGCATTTAAAATTATATAAAATATTTAAATGCTCAAATATCTCCAAACTAAAATATTTCATGTTGGAAATAATCCAACTATGGACCAGGAGTAATTTGGTGATTTTAGGAGTTGCCTAAGTATTTTATTTAATTCAACAAAGTTGCAGAGGTATTAAAAAAAGAACAGAAACAGAAAGAAAAAAGGAAAAACTTACCTGGCGCCACCACAGGCCCACCAGCCAGCCCACCTGGCCGGCCCAGCCCGGCCACCGCTCCAGCGAGCTGCTTGGCTTGCCAGGCAGGCAGCCAAGGTGCTCGGCGGCGGCACCGCAGCTCGCCACGCAGCTGCACGCCGCCCTGCCTCCCCCTCTCGCCGCCCTGATGGCCTGGACGAGCTCCACGTCGCGCCCCGACCCTCCTGGACACCTCCATTCGCCCCCAGTTCCTCTCCCTCGCGCTCCCACGCCATGGCCGACGCCACCGTCGCCGCACCGCCGTCGTAGCCGTGCTCCCCGTCGTCTCCACGCTGCGCCACCCTGTCCAGAAGCTCCGCCGTCCTCTACTTCATCGAGCTAGCCGAGCCCCGTATGCTCGTGCGGCCCGAGACCACCGCACCGACCTCGCCCAAGCTCACCGTCGCCGGAGATCCCCTTCAACGCCGTCGCCGCCTCAGCTCGTCCCCGACCTCGCCGGTGGCCTCTACGGGAGCGCTGTGAGCCTAGCTACTCCTCCGACCCTCTCTCTCTCATTCCTGAGCCGTGTAGCCACCGCACGAGGATCACACGCCCGCACCGCCGCGGATCTCGTCGCCGACGTGCTTCCGGCCACACTCCGGCCACAAGATGGTGTCCATCTTACTCACCGAGTCCCGCAGCACCTAGCTAGCCACTCCACGAGCCTCACCGACCTCTCTAGCGCCAAGTTCATCTTCGACCGAACCCCGGTGGCCGCCAAAGTCGTCGCCGGCGCCAACTCCGGCCACCCCGACCCCAACGGACTCCGCCAAGAGCTGCGGTTTGTCCTCAGCTCCACTCCGGTGGTCTCCGCGGCCCATTTGGTGGCCGAAATGGCCAAAACCACTCCCGCCGCCGCGTCGGGCTCGCCGGCGGCTAAACGCCGGCGTCGCTGGCTTTGACTTTGACCACGGGTGGGCCCTGGTTGACTCCCCTGAGTCAATGACAGGTGGGGCCCAGCCCTGTTAATTAAACAGGATTAGTTTTAATTAAATTTTAATTAAAATAATCACCCTGACATGCGGGACCCACTGTCAGGTTTGACCCAGACCGGTTCCGTTGACCTGCTGACGTCACACTGACGTCAGGCTGACGCAGTAATTGATTTTTGGGATTTAATTTAAATCAGGAAATTCCAGAATATAATTTAAACTTCAAAAATTCATAACTTTTATTCTGTAACTCCAAATTGGACAAATTATATATGAAAAATGATCAGAAAAATCCAATCTATCCATCTGTACTATTTTCATGCATGATCAAACAAGTTAAATTGATGTTTTAAGCAGAACAAGGAAAAGCACTTTAAAAGGCCATGTTTGAGTTTGAAATTTGAATCTTTGATTCAAATTTGTTCAAACCCTTCTGGTTTTAGTTGCATTAGCCCAACACACTCATATTGCCATGTTTCATGCATGAATCATATTGTTGCACATTGTTTGGTGATGGTTGTGTATCGGTGTCCTTTGCGACAGGTTCTGCCTCCGAGGAGTACCGTGATTACCCTAACGAAGAACCGTATCAGTGCATCGAACCATCAGGCAAGCAACCAACCATTTGATCATATCGATACAATCCCATGTTCTCGCTCCTGCTCTCTTTTACTGCATTAAGACAACGCGTTTCAAACTGCTGTGTGCTACGGTAGTTGAACCCATTTCCTCTGCATGACCTGTCATTGCCACAGTAACTAGATGAAACCCACTAGCATGTGTAGGAGTTGATTGAGCCATATGTATGTGTTGTTCCTACCTTGCTATGCCTGCTATGCTTAGAGTCGTGTCAGGTCTGGTTCATCTGGGTGATGGCTAGAGTGAAATGTTTATGTCGGTAATGAGAGTGGTGTGGTGAACACGATTTGGTAAAGGTATCGATGAGAGGCCATGTAGGAGTACATGGTGGGTTGTTTCATTGAAGCCGACCTTAAGCACTGAGATCTGTATGTGTGATTTAAGAATCAGCTACTACCATGCATTGGGCCCGAAACCAATGGACCCTCTCGGCTTCTTATTCACCCTAGTTCTTCGTCCAGGAGTTGCAAGTAGTTTCTGGTGTTTGTAGCCTACTGGAGGCCGTGGACAGCGCTGACCATAGGGGTGGGCTGTGATGCGGTAGGTACGTGGCACGGTGTACCGAATACCCGTTAGGTATCTCGGGAACCCTGTTCACATCGTTCGGGGCCGTATGGGAAACCTCGGCCGGACTCCCTGCGGATGGAACCTGGATAGGCGATAAACCTGGACTGGAGGCTTAGGTGGTTAGGTAGGTCGTGGCCGACACCCACGTTGGGCTTCCGCTTGAAGGTTGCCGAGTACATGTCATGTAAACGACGGTAAGTGGTGAGAGCGTGTATGAAGAAGTACACCCCTGCAGGGTTATCATAATCTATTCGAATAGCCGCGTCCGCGGTAAAGGACTACTTGGTTGCCTATACAGTTCATAGACAAGTAAATGGAAACTGCTAAAAGCCTCAAGATAAATGTGAGTGCCGAGGATGGCTCTTCCGTAGGAAGACGGAGGTGGATCCTCGGTAGTGTATTGAAGTGGTGAGTAGTGGACTCGTGTGCGCAAAACCATTTCAAGTTGGAGTATCGTAGGATAGCCTAGCCAAGAGTCAAAGCTGGCTTGCTGCAATAACTCCACCAACCCTTCTTGATAACATGCATGTATGTAGGATCCGATGTAAGTCTTGCTGAGTACCTTTGTACTCATGTTGCTATAATCTACATTTTTACAGAAGACGCTGCAACCCCTTCTGATGGGTTCTATGTAGACGTTGACATCAACGAGTAGGCTAAAGACCCAGGTGGTGACCCTGAGCTTGTGAAGGACCATGTAGTATAGCTAGGCTTTCCAAGCCTCTTTTATTTTACTAGTTGTCTGTACTCAGACAAGTTACTTCCGCTGCTGGTTTGTATGACTGTATGACTTGTATGTTGGGTCGTGAGACCCGTACCTTTGTGTATGTTATGTATGGCTCCCTGAGCCTTAAATAAAGTACTTGTGTCGTAGAGTCATGTTGTGATGCTTCGTTGTATTTGCACATATCGAGCATATTGTGTGTATGATTGAAATGCTTGGTATGTGTGGGGTCTGACTATCTAGTTGTTTATCTTTAGTAGCCTCTCTTACCGGGAAATGTCTCCTAGTGTTACCACTGAGCCATGGTAGCTTGCTATTGCTCTGGAACACTTAGGCTGGCCGGCATGTGTCCTTCTTCGTTCCTGTGTCTGTCCCTTCGGGGAAATGTCACGCTTTGAGTACCGGAGTCGTGTTAGCCCGCTACAGCCCGGTTTACCGGAGTCCTGCTAGCCCAGTGCTATAGCCCGGACCCACTTGCTGATGACCGACACGTTCGAAGCTGGGTCATGGATGCCTGTCCCTGTAAGTCTGTGCCACTTTGGGTTTACGACTAGTCATGTCAGCCCGGGCTCTTTATCATATGGATGCTAGCGACACTATCATATACGTGAGCCAAAAGGCGCAAACGGTCCCGGGCAAAGGTAAGGCGACACCCGTGGGGATACCGTGCGTGAGGCCGCAAAGTGATATGAGGTGTTACCGGCTAGATCGATGTGACATCGAGTCGGGGTCCTGACACCCGCGTCCGACACCTAGTCTAGACATCTTGTCTTCTCACCAGCGCGGAGCTAAGTGCTGCCACTAGGCGTGGGAGGGAGCCCCCAAGGCCCGAGGGCGGCACTCCTGAGACTCCGGGGCATGTACAACCCCACTCATTATTATGTGAGAGTGTCATGAATGGAGATTCTTCACAGGCACTGGGCCTTGCTTCATAGGCACCGGGCCTTGCTTCATGGGTAGAACTTCCGGAGGTGCTGGATGTTCCAGGCATTCTGGATGGGGATCCCGTCCCGTGTCTCCAGGCGCACGGCGCCAGGCCTGGAGACGTGGGCAACCCGAAACGGGCCCTCCCACTTGGGCGAGAGCTTGTGCAGCCCTTCCTTGGAGAGCACCTGCCTCAGGATGAGAACACCCACCTCGAGCGTCCTGGAGCGGACGCTGCGGCGGTGGTACCACCGCAGCGCTTGCTGGTACCTTGCAGCTCGGAGCGAGGTATCGCGGCGGCGTTCCTCCCCCAGCACGAGATCCATCCCCCGCATGGCATCCTGTTGTGTTTCATCAAACGCTAGGACCCGCGCGGAGTGATGCCTGACCTCATGTGGCAGAACCGCTTTTGCTCCATAGACGAGGAAGAACGGGGTCTCGCTTGTCCGCCTGGTGGCAGTGGTGAGGATGGACCACAACATAGATTGGAGCTCGTCGTGCCAGCCCCTGCCGCAGGCCTCGAGCTTCTTATTGAAGGTCCCTGTCTTGAGGCCCCTCGGGACCTCCGTGTTGGCGCATTCGGCCTGGCCGTTGCTCCTGGGGTGCGCCACGGAGGCGTAGAAGATCTGTGTTCCAAGGTTAGAACAATACATTTTGAAGAGATTGCTAGTGAACTGCGAGCCGTTGTCGGTGATGATGCGGTTAGGGACCCCAAATCGGCTTAGGAGGCCCTTGATGAACTTGACTACTGACCCGACAATTATGGTGCAGACAGCTTCCACTTTCGCCCATTTGGTGAATTTGTCAATGGCGACGTAGATGTAGCGGTAGCCTCCACGCGCTCGAGGGAATGGGACCAAGATATCCAGCCCCCGGACTGCGAACTGTTATGAGAGTGGGATAGTCTGGAGGTCCTGAGTGGGCTAGTGGATCTACTTGGCGTGGAACTAGCAGGCCTCGCAGGATTTCACCAGCTCGGCCGCGTCGTTGACTGTCGTGGGACAGTAGAACTAGCTACGGAAAGCCTTGCCGACCAGCGTGCGCGGCGACGTGTGGTGCCCGCAATCTCCGCCATGTAGGTCGGCCAACAGCTCATTCCCCTGTTCCCTAGAAATGCATCATAGAGAAACATCATTTGGCCGCTTCCTGTATAACTCACCATCCTGAATGCAGTACTCTGTAGCCTGTCGGGCCACACGCTCCGTGTCTTCCTCCTTCTCCGGCAACGTGCCTTGCGTCAGGTACACCTTGAACTCCTCGACCCAGCACCCCTCCTGAGGCTCTTGTTCTAAGAGGAGGCGCGCTCCAGAGGTCGGGCCGCAGGCGGGGGCTCCCGAGGCTGGAGGTTGGGGGAGTTCCTCCAGAGATGGCACTAGCTCCGTAGGCGGAGGTGCGGCTGAAGGCTTGAAGAGCCGCTCCTCAAAGATGCCAGGCTCTTGGGGCAGCTACTTGGATGCTTTTCTGGCGATGTCATCGGCTTCTTTGTTGGTGCCACGAGGCACATGCTATAGTTCCAGGCCCAGGAACCGCTTCTCCATTTTGCGCACCTCCACGAGGTATGCCTCCATGTGCTCATCATTTGGCTTGTACACCTTGTTGGGGAAGTTGATGCGGAGCTGCGAGTCTCCCTTGATAGTGAGGCACTTCACCCCCAGGGCCACCACCACTTTGAGGCCGGTGATGAGACCCTCGTACTCTGCGATGTTGTTGAACACCTTCTTGAGAGCTGCACGGCGTAGTAAAGATTGTCCTGAGTGGGCGAGATGAGCACGGCTCCAACCCCCGCGCCCTGTCGTGCGAACGCGCCATCAAAGTGCATGACCCAACCATCTGGCGCTTCACTTCCTGGCGAGAGGGATTGGTTCTCGCCTGCTTCGAGATCCAGGGTGTCGGTCCATTCTACCACAAAGTCGGTGAGTGCAGCCCCCTTGATGACCTTGGCTGTGCTGAACTCCAGGTCGAACGCTTGCAGCTCGATGTTCCATTTGGCGACCATTCCTGCAGCATTGGGTCTTCTGAGCACTGTCTCCAATGGGTAAGCTGAAATGACCTTGATGGGGTGGCCTTGGAAGTAGTGGCGCAGCTTGCGTGATGCCACCAGGAGTGCGAGCAAGAGCTTCTGAGGCATGGGGTATCGCGCCCTCGAATCTTGTAGGACCGTGCTGACGAAATACACTGGGTGCTCGACAAGGGTGGGGGAGCTGACAGAGTTTTTGGCTCCCGGGGACTGAGGTGTTTCCTGCGGGCTTACCGCTCCTGGGGCTTGATGACCTGTCGGGGCAGCCGCTGCCTCAGGAGCATCGCCTTGGTGCTTAGCTGCCTCATCCGGCTTGGCAACTCCACTTGGCGGGTCCTCGACCTCGGGCCCCTCCCTAAGGGCCACTAGCGCCGCACTAGCGGAGTGGGGTGTGGCAAACAGGTAGAGTACCAAGGGCTTGCGAGGACGAGGCTCCACCATCATCGGCGGGCTAGTCAAGTATCTCTTGAGGTCTTGAAATGTCAGGCCGGCCTCGGGGGTCCACTCGAATGGACCCTTCTTCTTCATCGTTGAAGTGCCCAACGAAGTCACGCAGCCTGCAAGCTTCTGCATCTCCTTGAGGTTTTGTGGTGGGCTCATGTCTTCGATTGCCTTGAACTTCTCCGAGTTGGCCTCGATCCCCTTGTGGGATACAAGGAAGCCTAGCAGCTTGCCCGAAAGGACACCAAACAAGCACTTCTCCGGGTTGAGCTGTAGGTCCACCTGGCTTAGGCTCGCGAAGGTCTCCTCCAGGTCCTGAATCAGAGTTCTTGCCTCCCGAGACTTCACCACAATGTCGTTGACGTAGGCCTCAACATTTCTTCCGAGCTGCTGCCCCATGGCGATGTGCATCAGTCGCTGGAAGGTCGCCCCTGCATTGCATTGTCCGAATGGCATGCAAGTGTAGTAGTACACCCCGCATGGGGTTAGGAAAGATGTCTTCTCCTCATCTTCCACCGCCATCTTGATCTGGTGGTAGCCTGAGAATGCATCCAGGAAACATAGCAGATCGCACTTGGCGGTGGAGTCGACAATCTGGTCGATGCACGGCAGCAGGAACGTGTCTTGAGGGCAGGCCTTGTTGAGGTTGGTGAAGTCGACACCGATGCTCTCCTTCCCTCCTTTATTCGGCACGATGACCGGATTCGCCAGCCACTCTGGGTACCGGACTTCATGAATGACACTCGCTGCTTCCAAATTGCGGGTTTCCTGAACAGTGAAGGACTACTTCTCCGTGGATTGCCGCCTTGCCCTCTGCTTCACAGGGCGCACGTTGGGGCATACCGTCAGATGATGCTCGATCACTCTTCTCGGGACCCGAGCCAGCTGCTTGGGTTCCCAGGTGAATACTTCCCTGTTCTCCCAGAAGAAGTCCACCAACTCTTTTTCTTGATCTGGGGCAAGGTCGGCGCCTATGCTAAAGGTGGCGCCAGAGGCCCTGTCTTTTTCAACCGGTATCTGCTTCTTCTTGACATGACCCTGGTTGAACATCTGCTTCTTCTTGGTCGGCGCAGCCCCCTTGGTTCTGTACACTGCCTTGTCGGTCGGGCAAGCTGCCGCCTTGCCCCTAAAGGCGAGCTTGAGGGCCGCCACAGCTTCCTTAGCGTCTTCGACCACGGTTAGGACATCCTTGCTTCCTGGCATCTTCATGAGGTTGTAGGCAGGATGAGTGGCCGCCATGAACTGGGCCAGCGGGCGATGTCGATGTGGGCGATGTCAAAGTCGATCAGCTCAGTGCGGTAGTTGTCACGCGTGCCGAAAGTCATGGGGAGACATATATGCCCCAGGGGGTTGGAGGAGCCGCCACCGATCCCAGATAAAAGCTTGCTGGGGTGCAGCCACTCTAGTGGTAGGTGAAGGAGGCTGAAAGCCTCCACGGAGAGCACGTTGAGGCCGGCACCGCCATCGATGACGGCCTTGGTAATGGCAACGCCGCAGATGCTGGGTGTGAAAAGCATCGGAAGCACAACTGAGCCGAGGGTGGTGACTGGGTGATACCCCGGGCTGAAGATCAGGTCGGCCTTGGGTGCCGCCCAACCCGGGGAAGCCCCTGCCGAGGTGAGACGGCGCTGATCTGGCGAAAGTATGGCTTGGCGTGACGATCCGACGGCGGCGCCTGCGAGCCACCGAGGAGAGCCGCGATGACGGGGGGTGCTGGTCCTCCGAAGCGCGTGATGAAGAGGTCACGCGGCTCTTCCCAGGAGGCCATGGAAGACTCTGGCAGATGAAGGAGCCAGGCGCGCGGCACGCTAGTCAGGGCCATTGGGAGCCAGTTGGCCATGACCTTACCATCGCCCCCGGCCTCCAAGACGGCCTCCTCGTATGCCAGCAAGAAGGTTGCTGGATCCGCCGCACCATCGTAACGGGGTGGCATCTCCGGATTAAACTCGTGCGGCCACTGCACCCACTGCAAGGCGTGGGTGAAGGCCCGGAGCCCCATGGCCCTGCGGAGGGCGCCCGTCGATCCAGTCAGAGAAGAGGCGGCATCCATGAGAGTCAGTCGGAGAGGCGAGGCCATCGGAGGGGGGAAGCTTCGACGCACCCCTACCTGGCACGCCAAATGTCCGATTTCGGGTTCCGACAAAACCCTTGAGGTTCGAACACTGGGTGCGCACAAAGATCTCTCCCCCTCTCTAGCTCGCACACTCTACGATCTCACGGCCTAGCTCGACGAACCCAAAGAAAATGAGACACAAGATTTATACTGGTTCGGGCCACCACTATGGTGTAATATCCTACTCCAGTGTGGTGTGGTGGATTGCCTCTTGGGCTGAGGATGAACAGTTACAAGGGAAGAATAGCCTCGCGAGTAGAGGTTTTCCTATGCTTGGTGAACTTGTCTGGTGGCCTAGGCGGAATGGATCTAGTCCAAGATGAGATGGCTCCCTACGGTGGTGGCTAGTCCTACTTATAGAGGCCCTGGTCCTCTTCCCAAATATTGAGCGGGAAGGGATCCCACAATGGCCAAATTTGAAGGGAGACACCTAGTACAAGCTATCCTGACAAAAGTAGTCTTCGCCTACCAAAGGCACTGGTGGTGACACTGTCTTGGGCTCCACGATGACCTCCATCTTGTCATCCTGTTGATCTTGGTCTTGTTGCACCCATATGGAAACCTTTGCCTGATGCCTCGGGACTCCTCTTCTACGCTTGCCATGTAGCACCAAATAGGAAATGAGGACACTGCATGCGTTGGTGCCCTCTTGGCGCCCGCCTGGCCCCAGGCGTCATGGCTTGTGTCACAGAAACCTCGCGAGGTGCCCCTCGCCTTGATCTCTCCACCCCTCGCGAGCCAGCCTGGTGAGGCCGCCCCTGAGGAGGTCTTGCATCGTCCGCCTAGCGAGGCTTGGCCCGTCGCAAGGGTCTTGGATGTTTGCTGGTGAAGATGGGACGTATCGGGCTGCTTGTGGAGCCATGCTGCGGGCCGCAGGTAGGCAAGTCTGGGGACCCCCGTTCCGAGAACGCCGACAGTCATGATAAAAACAACATGATGCAACTACAATGCATGAACATGATATTAACATAAGCATGGGGGTGCATCCCAATCAACGAGCATAACAACAACATTTAACCATTTATCCAGATGAGCATGGCATACTGACGGGCATGGATATCACAACTAGAATACTACCCATAGCATAACATGACCACTAGCATCAATAATAAATACCATGTAATAACATAACGATAAAATTACCATGCAAGTATTTAATCAATTGAATGCAAGGACCATGCATAATAACGGTACTCGGAGCAGATGATAGTCAGGCACCGAAGACCATCACCAACATGTACTACTACCAAACATTGCCAATATTAAATTAATACTAGCATGAAGAGCAAAATAACATAGTGCATGAAAACATAGCATGACGGTAAACACCGATCCATAAGCATAACCGAAATACCGACTGCAATAGCAAAACAAACAGACAATTATTAAAGATTGAAGTTGAAAACCAATGCTTCTGCATGGTTATCATGCAAATGGTGGTTGTGGCTTGCCTAGGGATGAAGAAGGCTCTGGGGATAAATGCGGTACGACCGCGGAAAGAATCGCCATAAAGGGTTCTTTCTCGGAGGGTGCTGATTAGGGGCAAGGGCAAAATGGTCATTTCCAGTATGGCAAACCATATTGAAAATGATGCAAACAGAACGAGCTCGACGAGACAAAGAAGTGAGCATTGGTTTCACCTCAATCGGAGTTAGGGTTACGGAGTTATGAGGCGTTCAACACCAAGGACCAATCTGTGAATAAAACATCAAAAAACAAGTCCCTGGACACAAAAACTGAAAGCGCCTTCGGGCAGATTACGGCTTCTGCAAAAGAAAACATATTTTCTACCGAAGAACAACAAAAGTACGTTTCCTCAAATGGAAAATGTATTTCGTGGAATACGCTTTGAGGAGAGAAAAGCACAAAGAGGGAAACTTGCCTCCACTTATCCACGTCATCAGCGCCTGGTCAACACAGGTGAGGCTGACGGGCGGGTCCCACGCGCAGGGGGAGGGGGTGTCATCGTCTTCCTCGCTTCCTCTCACTCGCCTGTGTGGCCAGAGGGCAGGGCCGGCACCGGCGGCCGTGCTCGCTGCTCCGGCCACCAACGGCGACGCCCGACCTACCGTTGGACTCGGGGGATGGAGGCGGACCCACCTATCGGTGGCGCGGTCGAGGTCGGAGGCGAGCAGGGCATCACCCGCGGCCGATGGCGGTTTTGGTCAGAAGTGAGCACGCATCCACTGGCCACGAGAGGAAGAGGCGAAGGGCGGGGAAGAACCAGAGGGCTATAGGTGATCTAGTGGTGGTGGAATGGAGGAGGGAGGGCATCGGCGTTGAGCCAATTTAGGCCCAGGCCGATGCGGGCACGGCGGCCATGGAGGGAACCAGAGAGCTCTTTGAGGTCGGGAGAGTAGCGGGACAGGGTCCTGGGAGGTGGAGGAGTGGCTTGGTGAGCTTGGGTGTCTCGAGGGAGGGGTTAAATAGGCGCGAGGCAAGGAGGCCGAGCTGGCATCGCCATGGATACGTGTCCGGCGTGGCGGACGCGTGTGCACGCACATGGGCTTGGAGTAAGGCGATGGGAGAGCACAGGAGGGTGAGCTAATGGGGAAGAGGAGGCCAAGAGGCACGGAGAGGAAGCGACTGAGACAAAGACAGAGCTAAAGGGACACTGTTTGTCCATGGGCGCGCGGTGTCTAGCTCCGCCGAGGAGGCTTCGGGAGGGGGCAGGGACATGAGAGCGATAGAAGAGGGGACGCAAGAGGCAGGGAAACATTGTCCAGAGTGTGGTCTTTCCATCACTGGAGTTTTGGGAGTTGATGGAGCATCTAAAGAAGCGAATGTGATGCGTGAGTGATCGTCTGAAATTTGTTGTATCAAATTTGGCTGCGCACTGCTGATCACCAGGGATTTGATTGGGACAAATGAAGCTGTCTAGGGTGATTAGATGAGGAAGGACTACGATCCTGTTAAGTTTGAGGGGAAATGGATCACAAAACAACAGGGTTGCTTTGTAACCTCATATTAGGTCCAGAAACTTGATCATGATGATGCACTCACATGGATTGTCAACTTGATCTAAAATTTGGCAAGGCAGGGTCATTTGGCCATATGAAGATGCTTTAAAGTTTCATACCATATGGACAAGCCAAAATGGTACTTGCTTCAGAAGCATTTCCACTAACCAGAAACCAAATTGGGTGGAGATATGTTATATGGATAAGAGAAGGCCTGGGAAAACTTACAGCCATAATGGAGAAAGATAAAATACACTTGCTTCACTTACTGAAAATTTGGAAAGAAACAAAGATTTGAAGTTGTGCCCTCATGGAGGCATGACATGAGCTCAAATCTTGGGCAGAGCTTTTATTTGATGATATGAAAGACCCTGCCAAAATTCAACTCAATTGGATTAACCTAGCTAGTACTTCCTTCACAACCAATTCCCTCATACAGGAACTTTGAAAAATTGCTCAGGAATATTTACTAGGCAAATTAAGTTGAAATTTGTAATGTGGCAATTATTTGGACAAGAAAAGATGTCCAAGAAGTTTGGAGTCAATTGGGCAAAGATAAATGGCACTTGCTTCACAATCTGCCATTTAGGACAAAATAGGAAATGATTTCACTACAAAAAAGACACATCTGTGACATTTTGGGCCGAACGAATTTTTTGTTGTCATACTTATGACACCTTTATGATGATAATTGTGACAAAACCCGGTATCATCATAGATTTGGTGGGATCCTACTTCTATGATAAAAAATCATGACAGAAAATGGGCTTTTCGTCCTGGGCGGGCCGGAGATGCAGCTGCATGACATTCTTTGGGCCGTCCATGATGGAAAAACCCATGGTAGAAGCGAGGGCTAGTAAAATATTGGGGTGTTCCCGGTTATGGTGGGTGTTCAGGGCCGAGCGATGCACGCTTCTGTCGTACACGCACGCGCGTGTGTGCGAGGCGTTGGGCTCTAATTGAACCCGAGCGAGGCGTTCGCCTACTGAACCCGAGCGATTGCACTGTAGGCTATGTGTTACTAAACCCCAACGATCGATCGATGGCCGTTAATTGAACCCGATCGAGCGATTCCTTCGCTACTACTGCTAACTGAAGCCGATCGATGCTGCCTCTGGATGAACAGTGAGCGTTGCTGGGGGGGTTTGGATGAACAGTTCCCGGTTGGGGTGGATGAACATGACCCCGTGGTGTTGCCTCTGGATGAACAGGACCCCAGTCGATCGAACCGGTTGGGGCTGGATGAACAGGACCCCATGGAGGGTTGGATGAACAGGACCACCCTATGGAGGGCTGGATGAGCAGTAGACGATGGATGGCTGGATGAGTAGTAGCCCGTGGAGGGTTGGTTGAACAGGAGCCCATGGAGAGGGCTGGTTGAACAGTAGCCGGTGGAGTAGCGCAAAGTGGAGGCTGGATGAACAGGAGCCCGTGGATGAACAGTCACATGTGTAGGATGGAGGAGGTCGATGGTGGATGAACAGTAGCCCGTGGAGGCTGGAGGGGGTCGACGGTGGAGATGAAAGGTATCCGTGGAGTCCGGTTTGGCGCTACGCCACACCCCTCCCGATGAATAGGACCCCCATTTCGACTGTAGCGCTCCAACACAAGTCCGTTTCCTCCGTTTTGCGGTACGCCACACCCCTCCCGATCAACAGGACCCTGTTTCGACCGTAGGAGGTCTGTTTCCTCCGTTTTGTGGTACGCCGGACCCCTCCCGATGAACAGGATCCCGTTTCGAACATGGCCGGTCGAACACAAGGCTGTTTCCTCCGTTCTGCGGCACGCCAGGCCTGGTTTCCATCGCTGTTCCGTCCAAGCACTGCCGATGAACACGACGGCACATTCCGTTCCGACCCAGCCGGTTGGCTCCCCATGAACATGACGACGACGCAGTTTCTCCATTCCGCCCCAGCCATGTACACGAGCCCTGGCCGTACGTATGCGCGAGTAGGCGTTTGAGACCCCGCCCGTATGTACGTACGTGGTCGTATTTTCTTTCTTGCACACTGGTCGTTGTACGTACGTGTAGATGCTACGTGCGCGCCTATACTACGACACATGCGCGCCTCTACATCGACCAGTATGTATGTACACATTCACGACCAGAATGACAACGCTATGTACGCTTCGACCAGGTGGGTCCCGACTGTCAGGCACTTCCTTGCGTGCGAAGATGTTGCTGGTGGGTCCCAGCAGTCAGGGGGGCGAATCGTTTTTTTGCCCGGACGCACTTCCTTGCGTGCGAAGATGTAGCTGGTGGGTCCCAGCAGTCAGGGGGTGAATCGTTTTTTGCCCGGACGCACTTCCTTGCGTGCGAAGATGTAGCTGGTGGGGCCCAGCAGTCAGGGGGAAACGATTTTTTCACGAAATACGGTGGCCCGTCCGGTGGGTACACGCAGTCAGCTGGAGAAATGATTATTTTGCGTGTAATAAGGAGGCACTTCCTTGCTGCGGCCGTGGACCCAGCTGTCACCCTCTCCACGTACAGTCCACGTCCAATTGAAGTTGTTCCTTAACCACGTTGACCATGCCACACCGAGAGCACCAGGGCGGTGGACGACGGCGAGGCCTAGGAAGGGGACGACGCGGAGCCGGGGAAGACACGACAGTTGAGGCCCACGCGTAGAGGAGTATGAGGGTTCACTAGTTCGCTTCGGTGTGAGGCTGCCATCGCCGCAGAATAACATGGGGTGTGGGTGAGTAGAGGGATGGCCTAGCCAGCGGTGGGAGTAGTAGGGGGCGGTGAGGCCTCCGCCGCATCGCAGCCGGCCACGGGAGGCAGGAGCACGAGGCACGACCGACGCTGGTTTGGGCGGCTGGAGCAAGAAGGCCAGAGGTTGAAGAAGCACTACGGCCGTTAGATGGACATCATATGATCACTGGATCTAGAATCGTTCATATTGACTAATTTGACAGCCTGCCACTATACTGGGTCCCAGCTAGCAGGGTGAGTATTCATTTTTTTGTGCGTAATAAGGAGGCACTTCCTTGCGTGCGAAGATGTAGCTGATGGGTCCCAGCAGTCAGGGCGGAAACGTTTATTTCACGAAATATGGTGGCTCATCCGGTGGGTCCCTTCTGTCAGGTGGAGGAATAATTATTTTGCGCGTAATAAGGAGGCACTTCCTTGCGGCCGTCATGGACCCAGCTGTCAGCCTCTCCACGTACAGTACTCTTTCGATGGAAGTCGTTCCTTGACCATGTTGACCATGCCGCGCTGAGAGCACCAGGGCGGTGGACGACTGAGAGGCCTAGGAAGGGGACGACGCGGAGCCAGGGAAGACGCGGCAGTGGAAGCCAGTGCGGAGAGGAGTATGAGGGTTCACTGGTTTGGCTGCGGTGTGAGGCTTCCGTCGCCGCAGAATAACAGGGGTTGTGGGTGAGTGGAGGGATGGCATGGCCAGCGGTGGGAGTACTAGGGGCGGTGAGGCCTCCGCGGCAGCACAGCCGACCACGGGAGGCAGGAGCAGGCAGCACGACTGGCGCTGCTTTGGGCAGCTAGAGCAAGAAGACCAGAGGTTGAAGAAGCACTACGGTCGTTGGATGGATATCGTACGGTCACTGCAGCTAGAATCGTTTATATTGACTAAGTTGACAAAGCCCTTGGTACGTGTGAACTTAGTACGCCCACAGGTCAGCCTCCAAAATGGTGCGCCCCAGATGTCAGGGGGAGGAATCATTTTTTGGGCGACCAAAACTAGAATATCCGAGATTGAAGAAGAAGCACAACATCCGTTGGATAGACATCCAACGGCCACTGCTACTAGAACCGTGTGTTGACTATAGTAAGTTGACAAAGCCTTGCATACGCGTCAACTTCTTTTTTTAGGGCACGCGTCAACTTAGTAGGCCCACAAGTATGTGGCAGAGAACTTATAGCCCATTTGCTATTTGTTTGAATGTACAACACATTTTTGAATTCTAATGGAATTTACTACAACCCTTTTACAGTTTGTTAAAAGTACAACCCATTTTGTAGCTAGGACAACGATTAATAATTTCAACCAACCGTTCAAGACAGAACTCAATAAAATTTCCCACATTTTGATGGGATCCGAAGTATTTTTATCCCGAATTTCTAGTCAGATGAAATATAAATTTGTATTACGTAAAATTCCAACGAAACATTGCGCGTGCAACAATTAAAAATTAAGATTTTCAAAATCCATAAATAATATTTCATAAACTAATTCCGTGTTTGGTGCATTTTTTTATAGTTACTGCCTAGTTTTTATAATTACATCCCATTTATTATTTTTTAAAGCCCATTTTTCTGTTAAGCCTAATGCATCCCTCCTAGGAAAGATATTCTTCCCAGTGGGGCGGAGAATAACCAGTTGACCTTGCCTGGGTATTCCTCAAAAAACGTATAGCTGGGCTAGCAATTTTCATCTTGAAAAAAATTAATATCTGGGCTGGATATCTTTCCTAGGCTAGACGGGCCACAGCCCGCCCAGTTAATACCCTGCTCTCCTCTGAACAATAACGCAAAAATCGCCAAGAAAAACTCTATAGTGCTCATGCCTCAAAAACACAAATTCTGCTCGAGCTGCTTGGTCCCAACTTTCGGCCGCACCTTGTGCAATTCTATCGTTTATATTGACTACATAGGTGTGGGACCGTGATGTCATGAAACCAGGAGGAAGTAAAAAAATATAGTTGTATATAATAAGGAGGCACTTGTGTACGTACGGCTATGGCCCTAGTGGGTCCCTACTATCATCCAGTCAAAATAAAGTCATCTCCTGAATCCTCATGTTCATTGACCATGTTAACAATGCTCGGCGCCACGGCGAGCGCAACAACTCGAAGGATGACGGAGAGGGCCTCGCGGGCCCTACAGATGGTCTGGTATAGCGCCCGCTGCTCATTCAGGATGTCAGGATCATCGGACACCTATGAGCACCTTCGAGAGACTGACACGGCATGAAACGGTAAGGCCGCGCTTGGGAGCTCTGGTTTATTTCACACCTGTATTAAGATACAAGTGTAATTTACTCATCTTTGGAAACAATGCGTAAAATACAGGCGTAATGAAACTGAGGGCCCGAGGTCTATAAGTAAAACCGGCGGGTTATGCGTGTAATTTGAGAGACTAGTGTATATTTTACTAGTCGAAATCGACCAACCAAGCGCTTTGCCCAAGACCATCTGCTTTTATTTACAAGCGTCAGTTTTACAAGCGGTTTTGGCTAGAAAATGACGATCCAATCACGGCCTAAGATGATGAGTTGGTCGGAAGATCATATGGTTTCACGTCTAACCTACCCGACTTGTCATATAGGCTATGAATGAAACATAAGACGATGAACTTCTTAAGCATGAAAACAACATAAGAGGATGATCTTCTTAACAAGCAAATCACTAGCATTAGAACGACATGCAAAACAATATGAAGCATTATTCTCAGGAGGCATGGTGAACAGCTTGTGATGCCTCATGCCACAACATTCCAAGCTCAACTTTGCAATCAAACACAAGGCCTGGCATGACATAGACAATATTCAGAACAAACTCTTAAAATATCTTACATAAGTCAACATTCATGTGACTATGCATCTCGGCATAGTAAATATTTACTTCTGAACTAAAGACAGGAATAGGAAAAAATGATCGACGTTGCTCACAGCAATGGGCGTCCCACTCAAAAATATCAACTGCATGTCTTCTGGCTAACATCAATGAGAAAATTTCACAAGGTTTTCCAATTCCAATCTATTAAACTAATGTCAACTTTGACAAGCTTTTCCCATTCAAAATATGTAATGCCTATGATTGCGGAACGGGCAGGGTTTGACATTAGTTTGTCATCTGATAGTCCGGTGGCTCAAGGTGACAACGAATGATTAGAGAACCATTTGATGTATTGTGCATGATGAAGTATTATGGAGGACACGAACCATCTGAACATTTTGTGCAGTTCCACTAAAATCAAGCTAAACATCCCTGTGGATTTCGTATTTATATGCTGCCAGAAAACAAAGAAACATCAGCACACACATGACTATTGGCCCAAGTGTCAATCCACCAATCGGTGGAATAACAAAATGAAAGTACGGTAAATAGATTACCATACCCAGATGCCCCATCATTGTTGCTTAGAGTGACATTGACAGACTTGGAGTCCTGTCCTAGCTTCTTGGTACTTGCTTGGGCACTTTGTTTGCCCAGTGTTCCTCCGAACCACAAGTAAAGCAGCCACCTCCCTTTTTTTCTTTCTTCTTACCCTTCTTAATGACCAATGGTGGCAGCACCATTCAAGTATATAGTCTGATGGCTCAAGATGACGATGAATGATTCGAGAACCATTCGATGTATTGTGCATGATGAAGTATTATGGAGGACACAAACCATCTGGACATTTTGTGCGGTTCCACTAAAATCAAGATGAGCATCCCTTTGGATATCATATTTATATGCTGCAAGAAAACAAAGACATAGCAACACACACATGAATATTGGCCCCAGTGTCAACCCACCAATCGGAGGACTAACAAACTGAAAGTACGGTAAACAAATTACCATACCCATATGCCCCATCATTGTTGCTTAGAATGACACTGACAGATTTGGAGTCCTGTCCTGGCTTCCTGTACTTGTTTGGGCACTTTTAGCCCAGTGCACTCCACGTGTTGTAGAGTTTCCTATGCTCTCTGCAGACTAGTCATGTCACCAGCGTCTACTAATACTCTGTAAATCTTCTCGATCATTCCTTGTGTGATGTGGCGCAAACAATGGCTACTTCTTTCTACAAAGTGGTAAGACCAGCTGGACCTACTAATGCAGCAGTTTGCCTTAGACACCTTGGCTCCTTTTGTACAGTTCAACTAAAATCAAAGTCGGAATAAAACCGAGCTTTAGTTTTGATATCCCTGTAAGCAACAATAGGTATAAGGGAAACAATTGCTAAGAAATAACGGTTGATGACTTGTACTCCCAGAAGAAAAACATCTATTGATCTACCTTATCTTAATGGGAAACAAAGCAGGAGAGTAGAAATTCTCAATCAGTGTGACTCATTCGTATTAACTGAGATATTATCTTAACAATGCCTTGTTTCAACATGTATAAAGAATGACAAAGCAGAAAAGTATCACCCCTAAAACAATGCAACTGATTCATTTTAACAGTGACATTATCTTAACAATACCTTGGTTAAACATGTAGAAAGAACTACAAAGCGGGATAGCACCATTTGTAAAACACTGTAACTAATATATAATAACAGAGACATTATCTGAATGATACATTTCTTAAACTTGTACTCCGACCGATCCCTAACAGAAATGGTACTCCCGCCGATCCCTAACAAGTGTTGAAGTTTTGAACTAAGATTCAGTAGTTAATTCAAAGGGAAGTTGGTACTGACCTTTCAAGACCAAGATTTGAAACAACTCCTGAGGAAGATCTAAAAGAGATCTCAACACATATATGGATATCCGGTCTCATTTTGTGCAGTTCCACCAAAATTAAGCGGGGAAAAATGTCACAATAGCAACAAGTTGAATAGATATCCATGTTTTAACAGAGGCAAAAAAGGAATCAATCACTGGCCAATAAAGGAGGAGGAAACATGCGGCCACAAAAATGGTAATCCTGCCAATCACTAACAAGTGTTGCAATTTTGAAATAAGATTTAGTAGTTAATTCTGAGAGTGGCATTGCTTAATTTTACCAGCGGCATTAGATTAACAAAAAGCATAAACAGTTCCAGGGGAGAGTGGGCACAACAACAACATGTGCTTCCATCTACTTATAAAGAGGGTGATGCGGAGTTTGTTATAACAAAGCAACAAGCATAATGTCTGGGTTGGTCCCATTTTTCACTACTTAATGGGAAAAGACATTAATACAATAGCTTCAATTCAACATTTATTTAAAACAGTACCAATACAAGTAGCACAACATCTCAAAACACACTGCATGATCATGTGGATGAAGGCAAGTACCAACCTGTCATGACGCACACAAGATCATGTATGAATCTGCCAACACGAATAGGAAATCCAATCTCATTTTGTGCAGTTGCACTGAAATCAAGTAAAGTCGCCGGTGTGACAATTAAGTTTGCTATAGCAACAAGTTGAATAGATATCCCAGATTTAACAGAGGCAAAAAAGGAAACAATTACTGCCAATAAAGGAGGATGAAACATGCGGCCACAAAAAGAAGCATCTACCTTATCTTAATGGAAAACAAAGTATAGGACAGTAGCATTTCTAAAACGGTTGCATTGATTCATATTAACAGAGAAATTCTCTTAAAATAGTTTAGTAGTTAGTTCTGAGAGTGGCATTGCTTTATTTTACCATCAGCATAAACATTTCCAGGGGCGAGTGGGTGCAACAACACCATGTTGTTCCATCTACTTATAAAGTGGGTGATGCAGAGTTTGTTGTAACAAAGCAACAAGCATCATGTCTGGGTTGGTACCATTTTTGTTCACTACTTAATGGGAAAAGAGAGCAATACAATAGCTTCAATTCAACATTTATTTCAAATAGTACCAATACAAGTAACACAACATCTCAAAACACACTGCACGATCATGTGGATGGGACATGGGACATGCCAGCACCATGTGCGTTCACACGTATAAATGGGTGATGCAGAGTATGTAGCCAAGCAGCATATCTGTGTTGGTCCCATATTTGTTCTCTTTGAAACTTTTTCCTATGTGAGGGCAGCAAATCTAGTCCTGCACACACTACCTGATCCCCTAGTTTCTTTCGCTTTTCAACAAAGAGTTCGGTTCCTTACAGATGTGTGTACTAGGTTAACCCCTTTTTCCGTTTTCAACCAAAGAAGCGGCTTGATAGCTAGTCTATACTACTTTCACTCCATCCTTTCCTCATTGAACCACGTCCTAGATTCATGCTCCACCCCACCGCACCCTTCTTTCCTCTTTGAACCAAGACCTAGATTCGACTACAGAATCGAAAAAGATCCGCATGCAGCTAGACCAATGACGGTTTCAAAGAAACTTATACCTTAGGGTCGTTGGGATGTGGCAAGGCATGCGGTGGGAGGTTGGATCTGCCCACACTACATACAACAGCGAGGAAGAAGGGGTCGGTGGCCCTCCCGCATAGGCGTTGGGTGAAAGAGAAAAGCGCAGCCGGTAGTGGATTGCCTCCCTCACCGAAGGTGATAGAGTGAATGTTGTACCTCATTCCCTTCCTGGTGCGATGGGATCCGGACGGCTCCTTCACCAGCTATGAGGGGGTGAGGGAGACAGAGGCCACATCATAGTCTTGTTTAGATCTGGTGAAGAGGGTGCGAGACTATGAATATAGCAAACCCTAGCAAAGGAACACTAAGCCTCCAGCGTGTATATATATGTAGTGCGGCGAGAGTGTGGAGAGTGCAAACCCTAGCGAACAAGCACTGAGGCTCCAGCTTATATATAAACTGTAGTACGGACTAAGCTCCGGTGCCTTAACTGCACCTGCTTTTGGCTGTATGACAGGTGGGGCAGCCACATTTTGGGCCCACCTGTCATAAACCCAAAGGCAGGTGCACTAAAGTGAATGAAGCTGCGTCCATATAGTACTCGTGTATACGACTAATATATAGTGGAGTGGTTTTCTTATTCTCTCCATAACAATCGTTTTAAATTGTGTAAGTACGAAACAAAACTCTTTATTCAATGTACCAGTGAAGAAAACTACTACTCCTTCCGATGAACTAACAATCCACGCGTCATGGTCGCACTTCCTGTCCTTCATGTGCGGTACACTACCCTCCCTTAAGTGAACAACCACACATGCGTGAAATTATCGGAAACGTGTGAGAGTGTGTACAAATAAACAATTTTAATTTCAATTATAGGAAAGGTTTGAGAGTATGTACAATTTGCCCTCTCTAATAATTATGGTTTGTTGTGTTCGGCCTAAACTTGGTCAAACTTTACAAAGTTTGACTTCAGTCAAATCTAATATGCGGAGTAAATAAAAATGGAGGGCTACTACGTCCATTCGGGTTTTTAGTCCACACAATTTTTTAATCAAAGTTAATAGCTGGACAAATAAAATTACAGGGGAGCTGGAGACAAAGTTGTGAGAAGGTTTAGATGTCAATACAAAACTTATGCTCTTAGTACCAACATCGATCCTTCTTCGAGGAAACATTTGGTTCATAGCCAATTGTGTGATAAAATTGCACCAACGTGAAAGACGACTGCGTCTCCAACGCAACCAAGGTGAACTGACAAAGGATATCATCTTTGTGGGTAACAAGCAAAGAGCGTTGATGGAAGACAACTTGTTTTTCTTTGAAAATCGATCAGCTTCACCAGCCAACGCAGCCATGAGGCGCAACCATGAGCATCGATAGGTCATCGAGGTGATGCATCATCCATTTGGCATCAAGTTTGGGTGAGGCACCTATGAAGTTCGACAAATCCTCACTGTGGTCTGTTTCTTCTCAGTAATCAAGCCCGAGGAAGGAAGAACCACGTGGCAGAGGACAGTGAGGTGGAACAACAATGGCCATCCAATTTTATGCAGTTCCACTAAAATTGAGGAAGACATGCCCAGATATGGAGATACGCATCGCTGTTTCCAAAAATATAAAAATGGGATATAGTGTGTTACTTTGTTTCACAAGATTAACAACGACATCTCAATTGTCAATAAGAATTATGAAAAGTACACCAACAAATAGAAGCATCATGATTATCTTAATGGGAACTAAACCAGGATACCCGAGAAAAAAGCATTTCTTCATTTAACCAGTGATAATATTAGATTAGCAACAACAATAGGAGCATATGGACAATGACCGCACAACCACCATGTACTTTTTGTCGAATCAACATGTATACCTCCACCGAGGCATAAATCAGGACAACTTTTCGAGTGGGATTTCCTCTATAATAGTAGGTGATGCTGGACCAGCCGACGAACCCTAGCTACTATACATGGGGAGCTGGGGAGTAGTCGCATAGAAGAAATCCCGCTTGCAGCGACCTGGGGAGCTGGACCAGTACAAGAGGTTATACCTCAGGTGGGCGAGATGTCGCTTAGGTGGGCAGGCAGGATCTTCCCACACAACGGCTACGAACAAAGGCGCGGAGGACCTTCGTCCGCACCAGCGTCGGCTCCGAGAGGACGGTGCACATCAGCTTCCTCCATCGCCGACGGCGACAATGTCAACGCTGCACCTCCTCACCTCCCGAGCGGACGGGATTCGGCCGGATCTGGGACCACCGGTGAGGAGAGAGATAGTGTGGACACTGTCATCTTGTATTGATATGGAGAGGGTGAGAGAGCGAGACGCGAGAAACTCTATCAAACAAGAGGCTACGATGGAGTAAAAAAATCTCTCCATAGTAGTGGTTTTAAATAGAATACGCGCATTCCCGGAAAAATAAACGAAAATTGACGGACAATTTTTTAATGTACCATGAAAGAAAACTCAGTCAAAAACACGCCCCCGCTTCCAGGTCGCGAGAGTCATCGCGCACACACACATAGATATAGACATGCATATCCATGATTATGTAAAGTTCCATTTCCATCTCCATCTCCAATCATATTTGCCAGCTAGCACATTATTCACTTTGTTAATTATATATGCGGCAATATTAACGTACAACATCTCTTGTTTGCGGGTGTCTGGACCGCTGCCACGGCCGCTCCTGACCAACCCGAACCCTCTTCATCACATGCGCGTGCTTCCCGCCCGAAATGGTCAGTGCCGCATTCATGCCTGGCCAGAGCGTACGCGACCTCTCACTGGTGCCGACATTGAAGCGGTGCGCCGGTCGACAGAGTGTCGCCCACGCCGCTTCCTGGTGCACGCGACTGCTTCGCGTTCAAAGGTCGCAATAGCCGACCACAACATGCATGTAAAAAGTTCTTGGGAGTCCATGCTACAGCTAGTTGTCCTCCCCCAACTCGTCAATCTCTTCCAGTAGTATTAGTACTCCATGGCGCGATCCATCAACAAGCAGGCGGGAAAGTTATCGTATACTCGGTTTGCGATGACTGGCATGCCGAGCGACCGTGTGGGGTCCAGCCGTGGAGGAGGGTGAGACACGAACGCGACAGACGTGATTTGAACATTGGTTTGGCTCGATGGCGCGATCCAACGAAACAAAATGTTGGTTTCTCTCCGTTTCCATTTTTTCTCCGGAAAAACGGAAACTTCCCACTCCATTTTCATTCTTACTCCAAGGTTGCCCCGTTACAACATTCCATCAAATACAAAGGAAAACTAACACGCATGCTGATGCATCTCAATGATTCACATACCATGGCCAATATTTACTTCACAACTAAACACAAAAGTTGTGAGAGCGTGTATGAAAGAAAAACTACTGATGGGGTCACTACGACTTAAACCTTAAACCCTAAACATGATTTAATTTCTTGGCCAGGTAGAACCTGTCGAAGGAAAGACGGCTGGCACCCTCGGATCATACGATGCTTTTGTGCAGTTCCACTAAAATCGAGTTGAGCATCCCTGGTGGCAAAGATATCGAAGAAGTGTGATTAGAATAATAGTGCTGGCACTAGTTCATGACACATAAACTCATCACAAGTAGAAGCCGGTAGAAGTAGAGAAAGATCGACATGGAGATGGAGCTACGTGGGGAGCTGCGGCAGTGGAGCAAGCCGGTTCCAAAACGAAGATGGACTACCTGGGACGTCGGGCTGTAGCTAGAAGGGCGGTTGGGACGTGGAATCGGCCCATACCGCGGTGACCCCCGATTGGGACGCGCCGACTGTGGATTTTCTCCCTCACCGAAGTCGTCCGCGTCTACATATAACATTGTTCCCTTCCCCCCTACGGGATCAGGCCAAATATGTGACCAGCGGTGTGGCCACCGTCGTTTTATGCTTGTGAAGAGAGCAACCAAAGCAAGCAGGCTTGTAGCTTAGGCTCGTGCTAGTGTATATATAGTGGTTTTCTTTTTCTCTCCATATCAACGATTTTATGTTGCATATGTGTCATTGAAGAGTGAAATGATGGTTGCTTCTTCTGACTAACTTACTATGTGATTTGACTGCTCCTTTAGTGGCCCCTACACGTACTCCCCCTACGTGTATGCAATAGTCACATGTACACATGGATGAAAAAACGCGTGTGACGCCCTAATGCATGCATGTCCGAGCACACAACGGAACACACACGGTCACGCTCAAGTGCTCAACCTACACGTGCATGCACACACATACTCATCTAGGGTGAGCTAGTGACCGTATAAACACCAGAAAATGTATATATTGAGCGCAATGAGCGTATTATAAAGTCCACTGACCGTATTTTTACAAATATACAACCACAGCCAGTGTATTTATCTCGTTTGAAATTAAGCCATAGTAACCAGATAGGACGTAGTATGGACTAGCATTACTTTGCTGTGTCTCGTCAACTTGCCGAACGAGGAGAAGCTTGCAGGACGGGAGAAGCTTGCGCGCGGTGGCTCATGGGACAAGGAGAAACTTTTGACTAATGCAAGCTCTCCCTCGCTCAGGCAGTGGACGTGCAACAGTTAATTCGGTGTCAGATTGCCAAAAGCATACACTATACTAGTACTATTATTGTTCGACTTCCTGAAGAGGCGAACAACCAAGCACAAAGTTTACTAGTACTAGTACTACTACTATAGTCTATAGATGTATGTACTATACTAATACTAGGAACCGGATGGAGGAGCGTCTGCACTCTTATTATATTTTTAAAATGTAATAATGCAATCTTCAACACATTTGGTTCTCTTCAAGGGTTCTCGCATGTGATAATGGAAGTTGATTGCATGGAACACTCGCCACAATTCTCGCTTAATTCTGGCTCATATCCTGTTAGGGCATGTACAATTGTGCTATCTTAGTAGTGCCACGTAGGATCAATGATGAGGTGGAGGAGAGAGAACTCATAAGAGAAGGCTTGTCTTCTCTTATTTAAGAGAAGACAAAAGATGATCTCTTAACACAATATGTCTCACCACATTTTTAGGAATTGCTAGTTATTGAAGATAAGGCTAAGAGAAGACCCATTGTAGACTCTCTTTTTTGTTATCTCTAAATTACATGCAAAACTTAAGATAAGACTATCTTATCAACCATTGTACATGCCCTTACAAATAGGAGCGCTCGGTAATATTTCCTCTTTTTTTGTTATTCAGCATGTAAACAGGTCAGCAAACCTTGCGGTGCATCTTTGTGCGAACCGTGCTTGCTGCACTTTGAATGTGGCCGAGAGCTGGCTTGATGAAACACCTCGCTTCCTACATCTTTTTTGCGGGGTACCATGCTTCCTAGTGACCAGTGTCTTGGCTGATCGTCCTAAGAATGCTTATATATGAATAAAGCTCTCTCATTTACCCGCAAAAAAGATTAAGCCATATTAACCGGAAAGGAGGGAGTATGGACTTGCACTACTTTTTGGTGTGTCCCGTCAACTCGCAGAAGGAGGAGAAGCTTGCAGGACAAGGTGAAGCTCGCTACGCCTTTTGACTAATGCAAACTACCCTCGCCTAGGTGGTGGACATGCATCCGTTCATTCATTGTCAGATTGCCAGAGGCATACACTATAGTACCGAACATGCGGAGTACCATCATTGCTTGACTTCACGAAGAGGCCAAGAGCCAAGTGCAAGGTTCAGTAGTACGAGTAGGACTACTACTAGAACCGCATGGTGGAGCGTTTCTACTCTTATTTTTTTAATATCTGATGAAGTACACATTTATTCCGGAGAAGGGCGGAAAATGGCAGCCCAACATGTAATGATGACATCAATCAACCATGCTCGAATATATCTTGGCCTCCGTGCAAGCCCGTCTATGCGTTCTCACTCCTCGTCTCTCTCAAGGAACGGTGGGTTGGCTATTTTGCCATCAATTGAGATCGATTCGCTCACACTCCGGTCCCACATGTCAGTGATATGCCAAGAGGAGGTGCGTTGACCGACTGGCCATACGCGTACTTGGTTATGCACCTTCATACTACTCCTCTCTCAATGCATTTCCACCACCATAGAGACTTTAGACGCATTTGGTTTAATGCTCAATTAATTAGGGCATGGTAACCGCAATCAAGCCCACAATTTTCTCTCGATGTACTACGGAGTGGAGTAAGTGAATGCATGTGTGTACCCGGGGTGGAAGCACTGCATGCATGTGTGTACGCATTATTTCCTCTAGTAATAGACGCTATGCTATAACTACCAATGCTATTTGTCAGGCCGATCGCTAGTCGCCTTGGTCCCAGAGAATTTTCTTTTTCTGAAGCGCGCTCTATAAACAGTGATGGATGGAGTAGTATGAGCGGATTCAAAGAAGAGCGTATTGATGGTTGCTTCTTTTGAGCAACTTATAGTGGGAAAGGTGGGGCTTGTGATTTTACTTCTCATTACTCACTATTGATGCGGCGCAACAACCGGACTGAGTCTCCCATGCGGCTGTGCACTACCCCCTCGGTTCTTAAATATACTCCGGAGTATTTGTCTTTCTAGAGATTTCAACGAGTGACTACTCAAATATTTGTCTTTTTAGAGATTCAAATGGACTACTACATACAGATGTATATAGACATATTTTAGAGTGTAGATTCACTCATTTTGCTCCGTATGTAGTCACTTGCTAAAATCTCTAGAGAGACAAATATTTAGGAACGGAGGGAGTACACATACAAAGCAAAAAAGACAAATATTTAGGAATGAAGGAGTATAATTTTGTGCATGGCACATGGACCTGGATGCCGAAGAGGCTTCTGGCAATACTATCGAGCTTCCAGCATTTTTTTACATAATTGATGTAATATACAAATAATTTTCCGGAGCTTTCAGCTTTTGTTTCGTGTGTCTTGCCATCAATGCTCTTTCGGAAACAATAAAAAACTAACTTCCTTGCTAATGCATCTCAATTATTAGCAGATCAGAGCTAATATTTACATCACAACTGAAGACAAAGTTGTGAGAAGGTGTTAAATTAAAATTGATCCATGCTTTCATTGGCAGCAACGTCCCCCCAGCTCTGTCTAAATCAACAAGGCATGTTGGGAAAAAAGTAGCTGTCTGGAGCATGCAACATTCTGATCATTTTGTGTAGTTGCACTAAAATAGAGCTGAGCGTCCCTATTCCAAAGATATTAAGTGTGATTACGATAATAGAGGACTGCTGATGAAACAATAAACACACAAATAGAAGCCGGTCAACTTTGCAGTCTCTCTTAAGACTAACTAGTTGGAGAAGATTAAGCTTGGAGTTGGATGAGGAGGACTGAGGAAACCCAATCTCCCTTTGTGCAGTCGCACTGAAATGTAGAGACATTGCCCGTGTGACATTTTAGTACAACTGCACAAAACACTCTTAAGAAAAAAGTGATTTGTGCAGTTCACCAAAAGGTCGCAATAGCAACGAGGTGAAATGGATAGCCCTGTTTGCAAAAAAGAGGTAGAAAGGAAACAATTACTAGCCAATAATAGTTGATGACACATGCCACGACAAAAAAGAAGCATATTCCTTGTCCTAAGGGAGGATAACAACACGGTTGTGTTTGTCTAAAACGGTGTGAGGACGAGATTGCAATATGGAAAGTATGCCAGACGAGCTACGTTTTGGGCAAAGAACTATGGAAGATCCACATGCAGCGACGTGGGAAGACAGGCAGTGGAGCAAGGTGGGAAGACGGGCCGGAGGGGATACCTGGAGGTCGTCGAGATGTAACTAGGTGAGCGGCGGCGGGCGAAATCTGCCCATACTGCGGCAGCGAGCAGGTGGCGTAGGCCCTACCACGCTGGAGCTTGGTCAGAGAGAACAACATGTACCGCAGATCGGGACATGCTGCCTCGGCCCCGTTGAACAGAGAAATGATGCACGTCCTCCCTTTCCTCCTACAGACGGATTGCGGCCGGATCAGTGGCCAACGGTGAGAGAGAGGCCACCACAGCCTTGTGTGAGATACTCTGAAGAGAGACAAACCAGGCAGGCATTCTCCATTGTATATAGTGGAGCAGACTACCTTTTTCTGCATAACAAAATCGTTTTATATTCTGTGTACGTGCCATTGAGCGATATAACTTTATTTAAAAATAAGGCGCCAACGCATCAAGTCGAACTTTGTTTCCTACATGCGTGATACATGACCTCCGTAGGTAAACAACTGCTACACGCATTCAAATTAGCATGTGGGCTGCCATTTCATACAGAAATGAGCTCCACCGTGTACCCGCGCGGGTGTGGCTGGGCATGAACCGTGAGTACATGCGCGGTGTACCTATTCTCTTCTTCTATACGTACACCACCTACGTGGGGTTGTGCGAGAGAGATAGAAACGTAGAGAGATATAGTGTGTGGGTTCGTGATAGTTTTTTGGGGGGGTCAATCAATAAATGTAACATATGTAATGTGTGTGAAATAGAGTCCTGGATATATAATATATATAGAGGGGGCGATCCACGAGAAGAGAGTGGAGGTATCATCGGCTTGAGGTGTCCATAGAATCAAACAGAGGGATGATGTGTGTGTGTGTGCGCGCATGATCGATAAAAAGTGCCATCGAATTTGTGTGTGCCCACGTTAGAGATATAGAGTGGCTGGCCTACTGGAATGCGAGCGGGGACAGGTGCAGTTTGTCTTTGTGGCATGGATACCTACCTACAGCGTTCGACTATCGGTGTGTGGTGGGGGAGGCATAATTAACTATAGAGGTACAATGGCTGGTATATGTGTGGAGGAGGAGAGAGGCCTACCTCATGTATTAAGGGAGATCGATAGAGAGAGAATGCATCTAGGAGTAGGTGTTTTTATGAACAAGTTATACTGCATATAATATATTTTATCTCTACTCTTATAAAAAACGGAGTTGTTGATGATGGTGTGCCTGCCATCCTGCAATATATGTCGTCCTATTTATATCTGATAGATAGGAAGGAAACTATGGAAATTTTGAAAAAAGATACCCACACCCCTCTCCATATTTGCAAATTAGGCCTCCCCTTGATCATGTTGATGTTCTGTGGAACGCATGGGCACCTTGCTAGTACTACGTATAATATATAGAACATTGATCATAATTTGGGCTAATGTGTGGCTTTTGCAGCTCAGGTCTAAATACTTGTCATAATGTAGGGGGCAGGGCACTATACCATGTCTGATAAACATGGTGTACATATGGAACATGGTTTAGATTATCAATATATAGTTAGTACATCAAATGTACTATTATTTGGAATTAACATCAAGTGTATTCAAAAAATAGAATTTGAGTTCATGTAGTACACATAGTTCATATCTATCTTTATAGTAATCATGTGGTGTGTTATTAAGGTAATACACGAATGATGGTTGAAGTTGGCAACAATCATGATTGTAGATTCTTATTGAAAGAGAGAAACGAATTCAAATTCAGTTCGAATTGCAGCAGTAGTATAGACATTTGGAATGCACTAGAATGTTGGTATGAGTAGGTTACATGCATCATACAACAAGCAAAAAAAATTTAATTGGACATAACATGGATTCATAATCCCTCGCTCTTCCATCTATACAAGGAGTAATGCGTTTTTTAAGACCGCCTTTGACTATTGACAAGATTAATAGTACATGACATGCACAATGTGAAAATTATATCATTGAAAGAACCTTTCATAGATGAATTTAACGGTCTGCTTTTTGTAAGTTGCATGTCATATATTATTGCTCTAATATTTGGTCAAGTTAGCATCGAAAAACACATTAGGCCCTATATAGATGGAAGTAGGGAATAGCTTTGAATAGCATTTTTATAGTAAAACGGGGCAAGACTCTCTCTTTGTGTGGTGTGAATAGTTTTATTTTTTCGTTTTCTTTTTGGCTGAGGGAAGTGCGAATTGATTTGGTACATACAAGTACAATATTACACGTTAGGCTTGTCCCAAAAATTCAACCTGCGCCTTCTAATATCCTGAAAATTCAGATATCGTGCTCCCAAAACTGTCGCCTTCACAACCCGCGCCTTGCTATCCCGAAATTACAACGCGCGCGAAAACTCCCTCCAGCTGCCAAATCCTGACACGCGAAATCCCCCTTCTAACCCTGAGCCGAAAGGGCCGCTAGTTCAAATCAGTGGGGGTACCTTTATAGCGCACCCTACATTTTGGACAAGCACGTCCCTAAGTCATGGTTCACCCCCTCCCATCGCCTCCTTTTTGCCATTCAAAATCCCAGGCCGCCATAACCTCTCCGCTCCATCCGCGAAACCCCACCCTCCTCCGTCCGCCACCTCACCGCTACCCAGCCGGAGCCTCTTCCCCAACGACGTCGTCCACCGCAACATCTCGACGTCCCTCGTCCACCTCCCCGGATGAGGGTCCATCGTCCATCTCATGGTCCCGCCGGTTCAGCCGCCCCGTCCACCTCCAAAGAGCTGCTCCGACGATCGCCTCGTTTATCGCGGCTACTCCATCCCCACAGCGCCACCTTAACCTGCTCCACTGGAATCGCAGCATCCTCACCGACTCCTCGGACGAAGCCGAGGCCTACTCGGCGCCACCAAAGAGGTTGTACACTCATCGCATCGCACCTTCTCCTTAACTCAACCTCCCATGGAGCGGCTACCTAGCAGGTGGTGCCGCGGGCGACATCTCCATGGCGGCTCTCCCCCGGTGCGAGGCCCCTTCGGCGGCGGCGTCCATACCAGCCGGATCTGCTGCTGCTCCGGCTCTCGATCGCTCACTCACGCTACTGCTGCTGCTCCGGCTCTCGCTCGATCGCTCACTCGCCCCGCTGCTGCTGCTCCGGCTCTCGCTCGCTCACTCGCGATGCTGCTGCAACTCTCCCCCTCGCTCGTGCTGCTGCTCTTCTCTGATTTAGCTAATCTTCAGTCGATTGAATCGACTTTTTGGTCAGTCGATTTTCAGGGGGTGGGGGGGCTCGCCGGAGTTAAGGAAGAACCACCTGCAGCGGGGACAGGGGCTCGCCGGAGAGGTACCCCATTATCTATCTTATGGTTCAGGGTGGGGCGGGGGGCCTAGAGGGCTGGCCGGGGCGGCGGCGGACCGGTGGTGGGGAGTTTTTTCGAGGCGGCGCTGGGGGGTGCAAGTTGAAGATGAACTGCAGGCCCTCCCTAAACTACATGTCAAGCGCCTCTCTGCTACCATTGCATTCAGTTTCGACAATAACATTCAGATTCCATAGTAAATTTCAATTTTGACAATTAAGTTCAGAGTCAACAGTTTTTACCTCATCTGTTGTAGTCAGGTGGTTTTTGGTGATGTAAATTTTAGATCTATTTTACATCATCTATTGGAGATGCTATTAGAATCCCACTTGATATTGACGATGTCTGCCTTGTGCTGCTTCAGCCTTGATGTCCTGTTTGCCTCTTGGACTCCAAGTCAGGTCCAAATTAATGTTCAAACTTGAGTTCTAAATTAGTTGCAGGGCACATATCGAGGAAGCAATGAATAATATCTCTGTCTAATATCTGGTTCACCTAGGGTATGCCTATGTTGTTCATCTTGGGTGGGAAACAATTAGTAAGGAAATCATCATGTCTTTTTATTAAATTAAAGCAATCATCAGCCTGCTATCATTATTTTTGGATCCATCCACTGGTTGTTACCATCACTCTAAATTTCTGCATGCTCTCCTTACATAATCTCACCATATTTTTTTCGTATGCATGTCAGATATTGTACACAGTCATGCTGAACATGTAGTGAAAAAGACAAGAGTTTTGCCCGGCAATACAATGTCATGCAGACATTGCGCCATGGTGAGTTCAATGGAAAACCCTCCCCACCCCTCTCCAGATTGTAATCCAGAGGAAGATATATGTTCCGAGGTGGATTGAGACGTCGCTGACCACTCCTATTTACCCCCAAGGTGTTTGCTCTACCTTGGCATGATGATGTTAGTCATATCATGCATATGTTGCCTTGCAGTGCCTACTTTTGACATCATATATGTCATCTACTTAGTTTAGACATGTTCTGTAATGCCACCGGTTTCGTTTCTATATCATATATGGGAATTGTGCAGTGTCATGTCTTTTAGCCAGCCATAATATACGTGAAATGTGCAATGCCATCCTGTTTAACCAGGCATCATATATTTGAATGATATCTTGCCCATCCTTTTCTTCATTACATTTCCATTTGTCAAAAATGTTGTACATTAAACTACTCTTCCTGTGAATCAGCCATTTGGGTGGGAGATTGAAAAATCTGGAGTGAAAACCAGGCCTTCAGAGCAGACAGTGCTACCTGTCGAAGTAGATCTCTTGTTGGGTCCCGATAGCTCCTTAGAGATGGATTCAGAGACAGATGACCAGTCCTATTCCCGCACCGACGTGCATGGTCTAACTTGGCATGGTTATACTGCTCATATCATACATATGGTGTCTTGCATTGCATAGTTTAGACATCATATACACAGTATTCAACACCATGTTCTTAGTTTCGACATCATATCGAATGCCCTCTCTTTATCATATAAATCACATATGTGAATTAAATGATGCGATCATGATTGCTTAGATAACATGTAGGTGAATTATGTAATGCGATCATGTTTAGTTATTCATCATATCTTTGAATTATGTTATGCTATGATATCCTGTTTAGATAGACATCATATATGTGAAATTATGTCATGCTATCCATTTTAGTTAAACAATATACATGTCAAATATTTCATGCCCTCTTTTTTCCACACTATCTATTGCATCTGTCTCTCATACAATGTCTATGCATTCAACTATGTTTCCTGATTATCAGCCATTTGAATTGGAGCGGGTGATGCCAGTATCTAGCGGACTAAAAACATGGTCTGCAAATAAAACGGTGCTACCTCTTGGTGGAGATAGCACCCCAGTTGTACATGCACGAGAACCGGCCCTACCACACATAACCCAAACTCTCGCAGATTGTACCCCTACTGCCATGGACAAAGAACCAGCTTCACCTAGTCTAACCCCAACCCCAGCAGATAGTAACCCAGTTCCTGCTGACACAGCACCATCTCCACCACAGAGCTCCCAAACAAGAGCAGTTAGCACTACAAAAAAAATACACTTCCGTGATGATACGTGTTTGTCACAGTAGGTCATGTTTTCTGTCATGCATGTACATCCATGACAAATTTATGACAGAATCAAGATAGTCATACATGTGTTGTCGTAGAAGTGTTCCATGACATTACCAAAATTATCATCACAGAAGTATCCACTTCCATGATGATAAATCACGCATCACAGAAGTGATTTCGTCAAGGGTGATCGACACGTGGCATCCACCGTAACGGAACGCCGTTAAGCTATCGGGTCCGGTTTTGGATCCGATAACCCGTTATTATCCCGGACTAATGGGGATTTTCCACGTGTAAAATCATCATTGGTCGGAGGAAACACGTGTTGCCTCACCGTTGGGACAGATGTCATCCACTCATTGGACAGGAGGCGCCTATGATAGGTCGACACGTGGCACGGCCCAACGGTGGCCCATTTCCGTGAAAAAGGTCGGCCCAGTAAAAAATAGCAGGCCGGCCCATATAATGCCTACTTGTGTCAGGTCCATTTAAGCCTACGGCTCACACGAGATGTGCCAATTCGACCCGTCAACGGGCCGTTAAAGATTTGACACCATTGCAGCCCATCGTCCGTTCCAGCCCGTTAATAGCCCACTATATATTTGGGCTCAATATCGGCCCGGTGAGATTTCGGCATGTTAACGGCCCATTCAGTGGATGGGCCAATTTTCACAATGTACATCTTTCGTCCTTTTATCAACCCATTTAAATATTGGGCTAATTTCCGGTCCGATGTGTCTTTCAGCCTGTTGATGGCCCGTAAATCAGTTGGGCCATTTGTAGTCGGACCTGAGTTTCGGCCTTTTAGCGACCCATTTAAGTATTGGGCCAATTTCCGGCCCGGTGTGTCTTTCAGCCTGGTGACGGCCCATATATCTATTGGGCCATTTGTAGTCGGACCTGAGTTTTGGCCTTTTAGCGACCAATTTAATTTATGGGACAATTCACGGCCATGTGTCCCTTTCAGCATGTTAACGGACCATAAATGAGTTGGGCCATTTGTAGTCGGACCTGAGTTTTGGCCTTTTTAATGGCCCATGCCCTTCATGGTCCAATACCAGCCTGGTTTCTCTTTCGGCCTGCTAAAGGCCCACAACACAGTTGGGCCATTTACAATACAACCTGACTTTTGGCCTCTTAACGGCCCATGCTCTTCATGGTCCAGTACAAGCCCGCTGTCTCTTTTGCCCTGCTAAAGGCCCACAGTATAGTTGGGCCATATGTAGCCCGAACTTAGTAACGGCCTGTTAACAGCCCGTGAAATCAATTGGGCCCACCTGTTGCCCGCTTTGATGTCAGCCTGTTAACGACCCGGGAGTTAAGAGGGCCGACCATTAACTTTTGGCCTGGTAACGGCCCATTAACTTAATGGGCCCACTAAAGTTCATACATGTCTTTAGGCCAAATTAGATAATTTGAGCCCATTACGACGAACAATTATGCACATGACCAAAACCGATGAAGCAAAGGTACAGCATATAGGGAAAAACGTTGCACATCCAGCATATATTACAGGAAATTACATTCACTGGGCAATCAAAGATTGATGCTAGTGCAAATAAATGAACCAAAGTAATCAAACCCACTAATATGAGATAGTACACTCATGCAGCTCAGGATGCAAAACTACCAGGCAGTTTTTCTTACAAAAGTCAACATTGTGGCCTTTAATCATACATTTTACAACTACTAAATTTAGATCAGATAAAGGTTGGATTCACACCAATTAACAAAATACATGCTGATGTAAAAAAATGTGATATAGAACAGGTACTTACATCTGCATTGGAGTACAGAGAATTCCTGCAAGAATCTTTCCTCACAGACGATACTAGTGCAGAAATTCTTCTATCTGTTAAGCTTATTTTCTAAAAGAGAGATGGGTAAGAAACATGTAGAAAATATGATCAGCATGCTATAAAATTTCATGACGCAAGGATACGCACATGCTTCTTAGAATGGAGTTGACATATTTTTGCTGGACTGGAGCGGACTAGTTCTTCGGCCACTGGAATCTGCTTATTATCAGTAGGAGTTGGGTTTCTCTGTCTTGGAGCAGTATCTATAAAAACTGGAGTTGGTTTATTATGTCCTGGCGTTTGGATCTTTTGCTAAGACCTGGTTTGTAACCCTTCAGATTCTAACATAGTCATCTTCCCCTTGCATGCCTTCTATAGAAGAATGGTGCTTCAGTTATAAAACATGCTACAACAGAGAGATGGAATAGGTACTGAAGAATAAAAAGTCATGACATATTGACATGTATTCCGTCCATCTAAAAAAATGGATGGGTCTAGGCGTATTTCAGTTCTAGATACATCCTTTTTATCCATTTCGGCAACATGTAATCCGGACGGAGGAGTATGGTGTAAGAGCTAGGGATATGACAGGACAACACAGTAAAAAAACACTAGTTGAATGTAAAATTGTATGCTAGCGGAATACATACAGAAAAAACATAAGGCAGCATACACGTGTATGATTGGGAAACTAAGATGGCATTGCATCAGAGAACTAGAACATCACTTCAATGTAAAAAAACATGGTATGGTAGACAGATGAAGTACGTACTGATGAATAACAATGCATAAGATATTCAGAAGCATGATGTCCAAATTAAGCAAATGGCATTGTGATAGAGTAGAATGACAGTACTTGAATTTGAAAACATGTTATCATGAATGGAATAGGTACTGAAAAACAGGAAGGCATGACATATTTACATGCATGATCAGCATGCTAAGCACATGGACTTGCAACAGAGTAGATACACTCGAGGACATTATATGCATGTTGTACCCATATCACGGGACAAGTTAGAGCAAGGACCTTGTGGGGTGCAGAGGATTCAACATCTTTTTGCAAGTCTTCTGAAGAACTGCCTTTACATGTTCCATCATATTGGGTATCATTGAAATCAAGTTTATTGGCCTTTACATTGCTCCGTGAGGTTCTTGTGGATATATCAGTGTGTGCAATTATATCTGACATGCATGGAAGACAACTAGTAGTTAGATTTATGTAATGAGTGTCTGTAGGAGACGACATAAATAGTAGGACTGGGGTTAACTAGCAGCAACAGGTCTGAAAAACTAAAGGGAGAACACAGATGAAAGCTATAGAATATGTATCATTTCTACTCGAGATTAACTAGATGGCACACAAAAGTATTAGAGAACAACATAGGTAATACTGGAAGTGGTATAATACTATAATCACTAGCCTGTGGGATAGCATTGGCTGATGGATGATAACTATGGAACAACGTTAACTAAAGAACAAGTATATTAGCTGAACTATGGAACAACGTTAACTCCTGAACAAGACCCGAAAGAGATCAGCATGAATATACAGTGAAATGTGATAATTATTTTCCATGCTTAGATGAATAACAAAGCCATAAATGTTGCACACAAGTAAGACGAGGGTAGAACCTATCTGGCCGCCATCCATAGGAGTGAGCATCATGTGCTAACTTGTCGATGGCCCTACAGTTGTTGTGGCTGTCCATGTCAGGCACGCACACTCGATGCAGGGAACTATTGAGTGGGGACTGTAGCTCCCTTCTGGTGTATGCTTCCCTTGTTGGAGCAGCTGCAGTGAGTCGGAAGACGGTGTGGCTGAAGATGCAGATAACACATAATGTTAAGAATGACACATCTCTTTGATCTGAAGAAATACACTAAGAGATCAACAACAAGGTACGAGAGTGGTCACACGTCTATTGACTGAGACTAAATTGGGGTCACACGATTTTATTTTATT
Organism: Triticum dicoccoides; assembly: GCF_002162155.2. NCBI lineage: Eukaryota > Viridiplantae > Streptophyta > Magnoliopsida > Poales > Poaceae > Triticum > Triticum dicoccoides. Next base: position 365,763,619 of record NC_041386.1, on the reverse strand, counting down.
TTGGTACTGTCCGATCTACGTCGGATGGCTTGATGGCCATCTTGTTCCTCCCGGCTAACACTGTTAGGAATCTTCCCCGAAGAGCCAGCGACCAACGGAAGAGTAGCTTGCCTCCGTCGTCCGTAGCCCCGGCCAAAACCGCTCCCCGCCCCACCGTACTGTCGTGGTTGCGCCGTCCCCGGGCCAATCCAGAAAGACTCCCCGTCATCCAGATCCGGCGGTGGCAGTACCTTGAACCCACGCAACTCTAAGATAGCCATCTAAGTGCTGCTACCACTACGAACTTTTGGCCCCGCACCATTATGTTAGACACCAACCAACCGGCAGCCTAGGAGCTCCGCCGCCTCGAGGGATGCTGCTTCCCATTAGGAATTGATTGGCCCAGAATAAAAATTCAGACAACTGACGCCTAAATAAAGTGATTTGAGATGAGGGTGCGACCTATCTGGCGGCATGGTGAAGTAGGCAGGTCCAGCTGCCTAGTCGGTGAGGCTGGCGCGGTTGAGGTGGCCACCGGCGGCAGGGAAACAGCGATGTCGCGAAGATCGATGACTACGGGGAAGCGGACTCTGGACGGATCCGAAGTTAGAGCCGCTCCGCCGCCGTGAGCAATGGCGGGGGTGAATCGGCTCCGGTACGGTTCCCGCGGCCGTCGTCGAGGTAGCTCCAGCAGCATGGAGTAAGAGGCACATGGCCCAGTGCACGACAGCAAATGGACAGCGTCTCCGGCATTAGGGAGGAGGGCGGTTGTGAAATTGGTGCAGTGGGGGCGCCATGGAGGAGGGGCTGAGGTTTCGCGGCTCGGGAGAAGGGAGGTTCCGGGGAGAAGGTGATTTGGCACCCACGAGGTATGAATGGGGGGGATGGGAGGGGAGTGGAACCATGTTTTACGGACGCATTTGTCTGAAATGTGAGGGGGAGTTATAGTTCTACCCCTGTCTTTAGGCTTCTCGGCTTGGGTCTGTGTACTGAGGGTCAGGGATAGTAGAGTAACTTTGCTTCTCCCCAAGTAGTGGGCGGGAGCGATTTCGGGCGAGGAGGGCGTGTTTTGAAATATAATGGGTGCAAGCGATTTCGGGCGAGGCGAGCGTGTTATGAAAAAGTGGGCGCGAGCGATTTCGGGCGAGGAGAGCGTGTTTTGCCGACCATGGATTATGAATTATTCGGCACATATCATTTCGGCCGAGGAGAAGGCGCGCTTGGATGAAGTTACGAACCTACCCTCGATGCACAACGGGCCAATTAATGCGTCTCCCACAGGATGGTAATTTCGCGTCTCCCATTTATTTGCTCAGGCTAATTCCATCGAGCAGAGGATGTTTAACAGTTCGTTCAAAATTTGGGAGAATGAGCATCCATGTCTACCTTACCAAGTCGATTCGAATCAAATTAGAAATATTAGCTTGCCACTTCTTTTTTAGTTGGAGAGATGATGCTTAGAGTAACGTGTTTTTACATGCTCGTTGCTAGTGATTTACTATATGACAAATAGTTGACCCACTAAAAACGGGAATCAAACCCAAAATGAAATATCTCGATTCAATGAAATAGCTCGTTCACCAGGTCAAAATAGTGAACTAAATCCAAAATTGAACACCTCAATCGAATAGCATGTTGTACAATATTATAGTACTCCATGAACATGTTGAAAGTCAAATTAATGAACTTGTTTGATATACGCATATATCTGTTCATGTGTGGATTGCAGACAACATGTTCTCCAATTTAAATATTTCAATGCAAGCTTATATCAAAACATGGTTTATATCAGTCTTTGATGCATAAAACGCGACCTCCCCCTGTTCCGGACTCCTGCTCTCTCTCTCTCTCTCTCTCTCTCTCTCTCTCTCTCTCTCTCTCTCTCTCTCTCGCCGACAATCTTCAATTCTATCGCACGCATTCAACACACAAACCTTGTTGGTCCTATCTCTTTATCTCCATCTCTCTCTCTCTCTTTGTGTGTGTGCGTGGGGGGGTCTCTCTAGTTTGCATGCATATATACTCCATCTATAGGTCTCTCTTGCACACGATGTTTGATTCACTAGTCGAAGCTAGATATCTTCGGTGCACTCATCGTACGCACACAAATTCCTTGGCTCGTTGCCCGTAACTCTCTCACGCACCACTATGTCATCTCGGAGCTCTTCCCCCTCTCTCTCAAACTCTCCATCTACATGGGTCACACATACACATGCATATCTCACTCGCACTCGATAGGCCCATCTAAAACTCTATCTCTCTCCCTCGTTCTCTCTCCATCTCACACGCACACACACGCAATCTCATGCCTAGCTATCCAAGTATGATGGTATGTCACTCAATTGTAGGCACACGCAGTCCCCCCTATATGTATATGACTAGCTAATCTTAGTCTCCATCACAAACTTGTGCATGGTCTATCTCGATTTCTCTCGGGGCATCTTTCTATCGCGTACGCACCTCCCTCGATCTCCCACCCATATAGTCCCCTCACGATCTCGAGGGGGTCTCTCTATCACAAACACACCCTCTCGCCCTCCCCATGTGTCCATGATCTCCATGTGTCCCTCTCGACCTTTGTTCCTTGTTGGCCAGCCTCTATTGGACATGTGCTATAGGGGTGTCTCTCTCCGTTGCAAACAATCACACACTAGCTATCTTCGTGCATCTCCTCGCCCCCCTTTTCTATCTCGGAGATGCATGCATGGTATGTTTGCCTAAGAAACGAAAAAACTCACACTCTCTCTCTAATTTATCATTTGTTGTCACTTTCTCTTTCACACACATACTCTTTTTGCACACTTACTCATTCTCCTTCCCACGCACTTGATCCCTCTCGACTTAGGCACTCTCCTTAGTCCATAGCATATTGATTTATTGAAAAGTCAAACATCACAAAGTTTGACCATGTACGTGGAGAAAAACAATTACATCTAGAATGACAAACATATACCATTAGATTCACCATATGATGTAGTTTCGTATGATGTATCTTTGGTATTGAGGGTATAAATAACATTTGTGTAAACCTGATCAAAGTTTCCAAAGTTTGACTTCTAAAAAAATTACATGCACTGCATTATCGAGTGGATCGAATATCTCTTTCCCCCTCTCAGCTATCTGACACACCACTCAGCCTTATCGGGGCTCCTCAATCTCTCTCAAACTTTATATCTCCCTGGTTCACACATACACATGTCTCGCTCACGCTATACATATAGGCCCATCCAATACTCTCCGCCCTTGTTCTCTCTCTATGTGACATGCACCCCCCTAATAAGTACCATAATCCCTCACTCCATCATAGGCGCAAGCACTCCCCCCTAAGTATGATTATCTCTCACTAGCCATCAGGAAGACACGTATTGTCTCCTTCCATCAGTACGTCTATCTCAATATCTCTCGTGGTATCTTCTATTACGCACACACCTTGTCACTCGATCTCCCACCCATGTAGTCCCATCACGATCTCCAGGGGATCTCTCTATGACAAACATACACTCTCTCCTCCCCATGTATGCATTTTGTCCGTACGTCTCTCTCGACCTCTCTCCCTTGTTTGTCAGAGCCCTCTTGGCCACGTGCTAGGGGTCTTGCTCTCTCGGTTGCAAACAACCACACACTATCTCCTCACCTTGCTTCCATTGTCGAAGATGCATGTGTGATATGTTTGCATAAGACACACATGTTTTTCTCAACTTTTATCCATGTCTCTTTCACACACGCACATACACTTTTTTCACTCACTCTTTCTATTTCACTCTCTCTCTCTCTAGTTAGGGACTCTCTCACATCCATAAGCATATGGATGTTTTGAAAATTCAAACCTCAAAAAAGTTTGACCAGGTATATGTGGAGAAAAACATTTACATCTGGAAAGATCATTAGATTCATCACAACATGTACTTACTTCATACTATCATTTATCTTTGGCATTGTAGATATAAGTAATGTCTTTATAAACTCGGTCAAAGTTTCAAAAGTTTGACTTTAAAAAAATGTTGGAACTACATTATCGAATGGAGGGAGTAGCTCTTTCTCTCTCTCTCTACTCTCTCTCACGGGCCTCCCCTCTCACACGAACACTCTATACCGACGGATTACATGCTCACTGTGTCAGCGTATAGCTCCATATATTTTTTAGTTGACCGGTCAACTAGTCCACATGATGCTTTGTCAGCTCGTGCTCTGTATCTTCATATGCTGGCCCATGTGGCAGAGGATGAAAATAAGTAAACTAGAGGCCCATCTGACACGTGGTGAAGTAAACAAAGTTGAAACCACTCGGGGTAGCACCCCGCACACTAGTAAATTGAGGGCGCATTGAGGACACACTTCTTCCGCGTGGAGGACGCATGTGCTTAAGTGTCATCCCTGGATCGGTATGCTGACACACACAGTACTCGAGGATTTATAACAGAGGTAAATCACATGTAAAAGTAACGCAAATACTATTACCTCAATCCAAATAGCGGAAGTAACAAGGTTGTGGATTCCCATCAACACCAACGGCAAAGTTGAGTGTAGAAATCGTAACACTAACGTATCACTTACTCGTCGTAAGATTCCTGCAACATGAGACGTTGAAGCCACAAAGGGTCAGTACATTGAATGTACTGGCAAATTCACACCATAGAGAGAAATGATGAACAATGGCTATCTCTACATGCATATTGGCTGGTGGAAAAGCACTATGGTTATAATGTTTTGCGAAAAGCCAATTTTTCCCTATTGCAAAGGAATAATTTTTTTATTTAACAATCATGGTGGTTGTTTAACATTGAGAATGGCTGACAGCATTCTCAATCCCAATTAAGTAACATCATTAAACCCAACAAAATTAATTTAAAGTAACATGATGAGATTCACATGATAATCCAAGTACTAGATACTCAAAACGTCCATAACCAGGGACACGGCTAATCATGATTAGTTTATACACTCTGCAGAGGTTTGCGCACTTTTCCCCACAAGACTCGATTTCCTCCGTTGGATTTATCGCACTACATGGTGTTTGAGAAACGGATGACTGAGACATAGTCTTTCAGAAGAGTTTGCACCTTACGATGGGTAGACCGTACCACCTACAACCCCTACATCTGCTAGTCTACCACTGTAAGAGTTCACACGACTTAATCAACTATGCTACAGCCCATAATAGCTTGTGGCTGCACACAGAAGTTTCTAGTATGAATAATCTCATGATCCCTTTGAGCCTGAGTGGCGGTCCATAAAAAACAGGCAATCCTGGAATACCCAGGTGCCTAGACAGCCAATCGCTGGAATACCCAGGTGCCTCAATCCACCCAGATGTGTGTTAAAGTTGCCACCTTAAGTAAACCATTAATTAACAATCTCACATCTGTCATGAAATACTCTCAAACCCAATCCACGTCTACGAGCATAGCATGGCAATATAAGCATAACATAATAGTAACTCCCAAGGTATGAATGCAGGGTAATAGGTTCCTACCTCATCAACTACTTCCCAATACCCACATGTTATCAATCCTACTCATGCAATGTTTGAGGGTGAAACTAATGCATAAAAACTGGGTATGAAAGGGATATGATCAAAGTGTGAACTTGCCTGGAATGTTGATGAAGATGATTCACACTCATAACTCTTGATAGTTCTACTCGTCACACTCCGTTCAATCTATCGTGAGCAAGCAATATTAACCACACATAAGCAATCACTCAGAAGATCGGGAAGAACGAAGAAGATAGTTCGAAAAACATCAGAACCAAGAAAATAACTCTTGCAACATAAAACAATTTCTAATAGTACCAAAATTATGTGAATTTGGCCTTATCAGAAATTTTAGGTCAAAAGCTTCGATTTGCAAAAAGAATCAACTAAATCGGAGTTATAAAACTCAAGTTATGATCAAAAGAAGTTTCAATATAAATCTGAACAAAATTCGAAATTTAAAAATTTCAAAAAGTTGATGTGACAGGTTCACTGGATAGGTAAAAACAAGACGTAGCTATAGGCGTTGATTTCATATAATTTGGATGAACTAGTAAAAAGTTATGGCTATTTGAAAAATCAGGGTCAAGCTGTTTTATGGAAGAAAATAGCTACGGCTAGAGTCTAATGTATAAATACGTAGACTAATTGATAATCTAATTATTTTATCGTATTAGTCTAGAAATAATAAACTGCGGAAGTATAAAGAAAGATACCTTTATAAGGCGGAGAAAAGACGACTTTGGAGAGAGGAGACAACATCCAGAAGTCGCGCCGGAGAGGAGAAAAATATTTTTCTTAAATGAATCTAGTCAAACCAAAATATTGATTTAATCCGAATCAGATGATTTTTGGAGGCTCTATGGGTCTATATTTATTGGTGGAAAAGAGGCTTAGAGGTTAAAGGCTAGGCAATGTGGGACTAAATATAAAACCAAAATAAACGAAACAGAAGAGAAGAGCTAAGCACCTCGCACGGCCTAAAGCCCATCGGCCCTACGTGCTGCTTTTTTTTTGCCAAAGGAAAATAAAATCTGAAAAGGAAAAGGCTAACTAGGCCTGGCCTATTTAAGGGAGAAAAAAAACAATGGACCGTCAGAAGCTGCTATACTGCGCATGTAGGCGATAAATAAATATGGGCTGGACGTACAGTTTTTTTTAAATAGAAACAAAAGGAAAACCGAATAGCAAAAATAAAATAAATATTTTATATAGGCATATAATATACCAAAATTTACAGAAAAAGATTTTCTACAACATGGACATTTGTATAATGCCAAATAAAATCCACACAAATCTAGATAATTCAAAGAGTGCTACTAGTCTAATAAAATCCAATAAAAATCATTTTAAAAAATACCAAAAAGAAATCAAATTTATTTCTCTCCAATTTTCTGTTGTACGGAATCATGTTACCCTATTTTCCATGTATTTTACTTTTGGAGAAAAATGATTTGAATAAAATCCAAATAACTCCAAATTGAAAAATAATTCCAAAAAGACTTTGAATTTGATCCTTTGAAACTCCCAACTCATATTTCATATAATTTGAAGAAGTCATTTTATCTCCTCTCGTGAAAATCATTGAGTTGCATAAAGTTTCAGAATTGGAAATATTGTCCAAATGAAATTCAAATATTTTCAACACCCCTTGTCATTTAAATAAATGGAAGAAGTCATGTCATATTCTCTCCAGGGTTTCGTGGTGAAAAGAATTTGAATTCACGGACATCACGAATGGAAAATGAAAATTTGGGAAAGTCCTTTTATTCCCTCTCATTTAACTTTCAAAAAGGTTTCGAATTTCACTCAATTTCACACAATCAATCAAACAATCAATCAAATCTATCTATTTATTATAACATTCCAAAATTTAGAATCTCGTCCTCGAGATTCGGAGAGGCTAGAAAGAAATAGGTTAGGTTCGGGGTCTCTTCAAAATTTCATCAATCGTCTCCAGGGTCTGGGGTGCTACCACCCTTAGAAGCATGGGTATGGTTCCATCAAAACTATTGTTAACAGTGTCAGTCTTCTTGGATATTCAGGATAATTCCTTATCCGGGCTCTTCCGGTAGTGGCATCACCTTTACCACAATTCTTCTATCTTTCATCTAGGTAAGGTTCTTCCGAGACTGGGTCTTCTTAGCTGACGGGTCTGGCGCCAATACTAATCAACTATCGATATCTCATGGTGGTAATCCAATTATGGTTTCTCCTGCAGGAAATGGGTCTGGGTTGATCCTCACCGTATAACCTACGGTTGGCAAAGCTGCCTTTGTACAAGGGAAAAATACCTATACCATTCTAAGGCTTAAACAAGGTTTTGATCGTCGGCGCTCTACTATAGGTAAGTCACTCAGATTTACCATCCCATATATCAAGGCGAACAATAAGAGTAAGTCGGTATGGTGATCAATCCATCCTGCACCCAAATCATTACCCTGTATATGCTTTAGTGAATCTCGCATTCTAACACTCGGTCATCCTCACAAGTATTGCAGAATTTCTCTTGTCAACGAACCAAGGTTCGGATAATCCATTGATTCTGCAAGCCAAACAAACATCTATCGTTCCTTCACAATCTCTCAGGTTTTGCGTTACTCCTATAAGATTGTCTGCCGATAAACGTCGTATCTTCCTCCAGGGTTTTTTCCTTCAGCAAGAATGTGCTTGCTTCTTGGCAGGTCCTGGGGCATGTGGGTTATGGCCCATCTCATCACTTGTAGTCCTTGAACTTATCATCGGGCAACTAATCATTATTCCAACTTCCAACTGCCTATTATTCTTAAATCCATCCAATTGTACTGTCTTCCTTCCTTCTATTGGCACCAAACTAGGACATGATTACTTAGACTCATCATGGAGTTTCCATTGATCCATATTTCCGACATCATACCTCCTTTATATCCAATAGTAATTTATCTATTCATCCTCGTGGGATATCCCTCATACCGAGATAAAAACTTATACTTATGAAGTCCATATTCCACTTCGTGGAACATCATTATCCCTTCCAAGGTCAAGCGTCCTTACAGGGGAATATGAGCCATCTCTGCATGGCACTTCAACTGGGAAACGTGAAACACATCATGAACTCCTAACAGTCCTTTGGGTGACTCCAACTTGTTGGCCACTTCTCCCATACGCTCCAAAACTCGGTATGGTCCTACAAATCCCGGGGCTAACTTTCCCTTAACTCCAATTCATTTAACTCCTCGCAGAGGGGGCACACGAATACATGCTCTATCTCCAATTTCATAGACTACCTCCTTGCGTTTTTTAGTCTGCATAACTCTTCTTCCTGGACTGAGCTACCTTCAGTCTATCTCGAATCAACTTAACATTCTCTTCTGACTCCTTGATCACATTTGGTCCAAACAACTGACGGTCTCCAACTTCATCCCACACACTCTTGGGGTATCACACATATCGAGACAAAACTTGTATTCATTTTGTCCAAAATCCACTCAGTGGAGTATCCTTATCTTTTCCAGGGGTCAATGGTTCTTACAGGGTACTACCACCCTTAAAATGCACAAATCTTCCATAGACCATATTTCTCATATCCTCAGAATGGCCAAAATTCTTCTTCATAGAGTAACAACTCATAAAATCCATATCAGTACCAACGATGCTAACTTTATTCACTCTCAATTGATTACAATCTCTCGCTTTTCCATTACATGTCTCAACTCAACTCCTCAATATAAAAGAAAATGTTCTCACTTCTACTACTCCATTTCTTTTGTTGCAAACTCAACTATCTAGCACAAGTTTCCTTCTCCTTGGGGCATTCCCTGGCAAAGTGCCCTGCTCCATTACAACTAAAACATATTACTTCTGACAAGTATCGAGGTTTCCTTTTTGGGCAACTGTTGAGGTAGTGCCCTGACTCCTTGCACCTGTAACAAGTGATATGACTCAGGTCCCTCCTGGGCTCCAATCGGTTTCTCTTCCTGTACTTTTCCATTCCAATCAGGGCTTCTATTTCCTGTGGGTCATATGCTACTTCCTCTGTCGGGAATTCTACTAGATCCCCATTCAAACAATTTTGGGAGATGTGTCCTTCTTCTCCACATGAATAGCAAGACTTAGTGCAGGGTTTACTCGGGTCTTCTTTAGGTGTGTCCTCCATCCCTTCCTTCATCACAGCTTCTACTAAAATTTCCATGTGGGATCCTTTCATTACTTCTTTCTTCTGCTGGATGGATCGTTGTACCATGGGGCAAATGTGACACTGAGCAGGATAGTGGGTAGTCCCTTCACACAAGAAACAAGTAATCTGCCTAGTTGGGCATTCTTCAACTGGGTGACTTCCTTCACAATTAGGGCATTCATCCTTGTGTTCTTTATGGGTGTGTCCTATTTCTCCACAAATCTTGCATGCACAAGGTTTCTTCATATCCTTTCCATAAGGCTTCAACTTCTGGGACACAAGCCGAGACTTTGGCAGAATCAACTTAAATTCTTTCCAAGTGGTTACTCCTTGCCATCCATTGATGTTTTGGTACATCCTCCACCAAGTAGTAGCACCTCAAAGCACTGAAGAGCATCTTGGGTCATATCCTTTCCGACTACAGAGTTATTCTTCATGTGATCCTCCATGTTTTGAATCCATCGGTCCGTCTCCAATTGACTTATCGGTCCAGAAAATATAAGCTCATCTTCATTCATCTTCTATTGGGTCCATGGGTTTGGGGTGAGATAAGAGAGATAAAGAGGGATACAATACAAACAAAAGTTTTGAAAAGACAGATTTTATTTGTGGCTGTCGGAAAAAAACATCAAACAAATGACAGCTCACAAATGTCGCATCTAACGTAGGTATATAACAGGGGTTTGGTCTTCTAACTGTCAATAAATCTTCAATGTCTCCAAACTCTTCAATCCTTGTTCATGCCTCCAATGGCTTCTTCCGTCATGCTTGTCTTTCTCAAGTTCTTTTGCCAGATCATTCATGTTGACGCGAAGTCTCTCGTGACGTCCTTTAATATTCTGGAGTTGCGTTCCAAACTTCTGGTTTCAACATCCTTCGCATGAACCATGGTCCTACTATCCATCAGTTCCTGTCGAATCTCCTGTATCTCAAGGTTTTATTCTGCTAGCTTGGCTGCTTCAGCTTCTTGCTCCTAAGTTCTTCACGAAATGCTTTCTCGTCAAATACGGCTTCTTGCAGGTCCATCTTAAAATCCTTGATGTAATACTACAGATCCTGGTGATACATGAGCTAAGGTTAAAACTTCACCTCTTGCTGATAGATGCTCCATCAGCCTTCTACCATCCAATCCTTCCATGCATATACATGCTTAACTCAGCACGGTGACAATAGCATAAGCGGGCGATAACATCATGGATAGCTGTGTTTCTGCTCTTGTCATTTCCATGAGCTATCTCTCCATAGTTGATATCTCCTGCCTTAGGGTTTTCCTTGATAGAACTTTAAGTTTTTAACTCTCCATGCTCCGGTCTTTCTCCGATACACCCTGATCTTGGGCATTGACAACTTTCATACTCTGTCAAGTTCCATAAGGGTAGCCTTCCTAGGTCATACAAATCTAGGGATTCTTCAGAGCCTTCAAATTCTCCTAGTCTTCAGAGTCTTCAACCGTTGTAGTTTCCATTATTCAGATACACAGTAAAATCCTCTTCATTCCAAACGGTCTTAGTTGTCCAATATCTTGTACTTCTTGGAGTGGTCTTATCCGTCGAATCTTCGAGTGATCCAAAGGGAAAAGGGATATGGTCTCACTAAAAGGGAATTTTTGAATAAGCTCAGAAGAGAAGAGAGGTAAAAGATCTTTTTGAAAGGGAAAGTTGTAAAGAAAAATCTTTGCTCTGGGCTTGCCAGTCAACATGTGCTCTGATACCATCTTGTAGCGACCCAACCCGAATGGATCACGTCTCTGTGCTTAAGTGTCATCCCTGGATCGGTATGCTGACATACACAATACTCGAGGATTTATAACAGAGGTAAATCACATGTAAAAGTAACACAAATACTATTACCTCAATCCAAAGAGCGGAAGTAACAAGGTTGTGGATTCCCATCAACACCAATGGCAAAGTTGAGTGTAGAAATCGTAACCCTAACATATCACTTACTCGTCGTAAGATTCCTGCAACATGAGACGTTGCAGCCACAAAGGGTCAGTACATTGAATGTACTGGCAAATTCACACCATAGAGAGAAATGATGAACAATGGCTATCTCTACATGCATATTGGCTGGTGGAAAAGCTCTATGGTTATAATGTTTTTGCGAAAAAACCAATTTTTCCCTACTGCAAAGGAATAATTTTTTTATTTAACTATCATGGTGGTTGTTGAACATTGAGAATGGCTGACAGCATTCTCAATCCCAATTAAGTAACATCATTAAACCCAACAAAATTAATTTAAAGTAACATGATGAGATTCACATGATAATCCAAGTACTAGATACTCAAAAGGTCCATAACCGGGGACATGGCTAATCATGATTAGTTTATACACTCTGCAGAGGTTTGCGCACTTTTCCCCACAAGACTCGATCTCCTCCGTTGGATTTCTCGCACTACATGGTGTTTGAGAAACGGATGACCGAGACATAGTCTTTCAGAAGCGTTTGCACCTTACGGTGGGTAGACCGTACCACCTACAACCCCTACATCTGCTAGTCTACCACTGTAAGAGTTCACACGACTTAATCAACTATGCTAGAGCTCATAATAGCTTGTGGCTGCACACGGAAGTTTCTAGTATGAATAATCTCATGATCCCTTTGAGCCTGGGTGGCGGTCCATAAAAAACAGGCAATCCTGGAATACCCAGGTGCGTAGACAGGCAATCGCTGGAATACCCAGGTGCCTCAATCCACCCAGATGTGTGTTAAAGTTGCCACCTTAAGTAAACCATTAATTAACAATCTCACATCTGTCATGAAATACTCTCAAACCCAATCCATGTCTACGAGCATAGCATGGCAATATAAGCATAACATAATAGTAACTCCCAAGGTTTGAATGCAGGGCAATAGGTTCCTACCTCATCAACTACTTCCCAATACCCACATGTTATCAATCCTACTCATGCAATGTTTGAGGGTGAAACTAATGCATAAACACTGGGTATTAAAGGGATATGATCAAAGTGTGAACTTGCCTGCAATGTTGATGAAGATGATTCGCACTCATAACTCTTGATAGTTCTACTCGTCACACTCCATTCAATCTATCATGAGCAAGCAATATTAACCACACATAAGCAATCACTCAGAAGATTGGGAAGAACGAAGAAGACAGTTCGAAAAACATCAGAACCAATCAAATAACTCTTGCAACATAAAACAATTTCTAACAGTACCAAAATTATGTGAATTTGGCCTTATCAGAAAGTTTAGGTCAAGAGCTTCGATTTACAAAAAGAATCAACTAAATCGGAGTTATAAAACTCAAGTTATGATCAAAAGAAGTTTGAATGTAAATCTGAACAAAATTCAAAATTTAAAAATTTCAAAAAGTTGATGTGACACGTTCACTGGATAGGTAAAAACAAGACGTAGCTATAGGCGTTGGTTTCATCTAATTTGGATGAACGAGTAAAAAGTTATGGCTATTTAAAAAATCAGGGTCAAGCTGTTTTACGGAAGAAAATAGCTACGGCTAGAGTCTAATGTATAAATACGTAACTAATTGATAATCTAATTATTTTATCGTATTAGTCTAGAAATAATAAACTACGGAAGTATAAAGAAAGATACCTTTATAAGGCGGAGAAAATACGACTTTGGAGAGAGGAGACAATTTCCAGAAGTCACGCCAGAGAGGAGAAAAATATTTTTCTTAAATGAATCTAGTCAAACCAAAATATTTATTTAATCCGAATCGGATGATTTTTGGAGGCTCTATGGGTCTATATTTATTGGTGGAAAAGAGGCTTATAGGTCAAAGGCTAGGCAATGTGGGACTAAATATAAGACCAAAATAAACGAAACAGAAGAGAAGAGCTAAGCGCCTCGCACAGCCTAAAGCCCATCGGCCGTACATGCTGCATTTTTTTTGCCAAAGGAAAATAAAATCTGAAAAAGAAAAGGCTGACTGGGCCTGGCCTATTTAAGAGTGAAAAAACAATGGAGCGCCAGAAGCTGCTATACTGCGCATGTAGGCGATAAATAAATATGGGCTGCACGTACAGTTTTTTTAATAGAAACAAAAGGAAAACCGAATAACAAAAATAAAATAAATATTTTATATAGGCATATAATATACCAAAATGTGCAGAAAAAGATTTTCTACAACATGGACATTTTTATAATGCCAAATAAAATCCACACAAATCTAGATAATTCAAAGAGTGCTACTGGTCTAATAAAATCCAATAAAAATCATTTTAAAAAATACCAAAAAGAAATCAAATTTATTTCTCTCCAATTTTCTGTTGTACGGAATCATGTTACCCTATTTTCCATGTATTTTATTTTTGGAGAAAAATTATTTGAATATAATCCAAATAACTCCAAATTGAAAAATAATTCCAAAAAGACTTTGAATTTGATCCTTTGAAACTCCCAACTCATATTTCATATAATTTGAAGAAGTCATTTTATCTCCTCTCGTGAAAATCATTGAGTTGCATAAAGTTTCAGAATTGGAAATATTTTCCAAATGAAATTCAAATATTTTCAACACCCCTTGTCATTTAAATAAATGGAAGAAGTCATGTCATCTTCTCTCCAGGGTTTCGTGGTGAAAAGAATTTGAATTCACGGAGATCACGAATGGAAAATGAAAGTTTGGGAAAGTCCTTTTATTCCCTCTCATTTAACTTTCAAAAAGGTTTCAAATTTCACTCAATTTCACACAATTAATCAAACAATCAATCAAATCTATCTGTTTATTATAACATTCCAAAATTTAGAATTTTGGGATGTTACAACGCACTCGTGCACAATTCACCATTGCGCGGCAGCATGCACAGAAGGACGCACTCGCGCACACCCAGCACACAACACACACCAGCACACATGTACACCGGCGTCGCCGCCGATTGAGATGGACGGCGAGGAAACCAACAAGAGGAGGAGGCTTGAGCCAAAACCGCATCTGGAGAGCCTGGACTTCATCAGCAGCCTCCCCGACGACATGCTGCTCGTCATCATTGGCCTCCTCCCCACCAAATCTGTCGTGCGGACCGCCCTACTCTCTCGGCGGTGGCGCCCCCTCTGGCGCTGCGTCCCCCTCAACCTCATCGTCGATAACTGCCTCTACGACGGGGATTCCAAACGGATGGCCGCAGTCTCCAAGATCCTTTCATCGCACCCTGGGCCAGCCAGACGCCTTGACATCCGCATGTTCAGTACCAACTGCAAGGTCCAACCCAAGTTCGACGAGTTGTTCTTATCCCCCGCCCTAGATCAGCTTGAGGAGCTCAGCTTTGAAGCTGGACGATCTCGCTCTCTGCCGCCGTCCGTGCTCCACCTCGCACCAACGCTGCGCCGCGCCAGCTTCAGCTCCTGCTATCTTCCCCAGATTAATGTCGCGGCCGCCCTTCTTCTCCCTCAACTCAAGCAGCTCGACCTCTTCGACGTTATCATCTCAAAGAAGGCTATGGAGCACCTGCTCCGTAGCTGTATTGCGCTCGAGTACCTTTGTCTTGAGCAGATCCACGGGTTCATTAGCCTCCACATCGCCTTGACAAATCTCCGATGGATTTATGTGTCTTGCTGGCCACGCAACAAGACATCAATTGGGAAGAGATCACTCCAATTGTTCCACGTTATGGTCATTTAGAATGTGCCTTTCCTTGAGAGATTGCTTGTATCGGATCTAGAAGGTCCAACAAAAATCAGGGTCATTAACGCGCCAAAATTGACAGCGTTGGTGCACTCTTCTGCCAAATTCTCCGAACTCTTTATTGCATCTGTAATCGTTCAGGTACAACACTCATCTTCTTCTCCGTCTTCTTGAAATTCACATTTTTAAATTTCTTCTTGATGTATTTATGACCGTCTTCTAGAAAATGACTCCCACAAGCTTGACCCAGTCTACGCACACAGTGAAGATCTTGGCAATAAAATCTATCGGCCCCAATCTGGATCAAGTTGTTGGATTCCTTACATGCTTTCCGCGCACAGAGAAGCTACTCATCGAGGTGAAACTTCTTTCCTATTAGTAAACGGTAATCACAACGTAGCTCAATTTTTTCATAATTTTCCCAAATCACGATGACAAGTGTAGTGTTCAAAACTGCATCTACGCACTGCACCGAAAGAAATGTTTTTAGTATTTTTTCTCACGTGATTACTTACATCATTTTTTTGTTGTACTACTATAGTAGCCTAGGCTAGTCATAGTGGAAAGTAACTTAGACTACTCTAGTAACTCTATGGTTAGCCTAAGAGCAAGTACTACCTCCGTCCTGGTTTACTCTTCCTATTTTGTAGTACCAAAATTTGACCATAGATTTAACTGACAAAATGTTAATGCATGTCACTAAGAACTATATCGTTGGATTTGTATTTGAACATAATTTCAAATGGTGTAATTTTTACTGACATGCATTGGCATTTTCTTACATAAATATATAGTCAAAATTTTATACTAAATAAGAGGTAGTACAAAAGTGGGCTATAACGGCCCTCCACTATGTAGGACAAAACACATGCCAAATTCACTTGTGATGCATTTGGCATCGATGCCCCTCTATTGCTCACCTGGTGCCCCAATCTGGATCACCTACTTTGCTCCGGTGCCAAATTAACTCACGCAATGAAAAAACACTTGCGTGGGAGAGAGAGGGATGAGGCAATAAAAAACACTTGTTTGGGAGAGTGAGAGGCTGGTGTAGTTGGTTTGATTGATTCGATTATAAATGTGGGTCTGTGTGCACAGTGGTGCCAACTCTCTCACATCGCGAGAGCGGTGCCAAAATCTTTTGATTTGACATCAATGCGTATTATGGCATCGGCCACATAGTGGAAGGCAACAAATGCCCAAGATCTTCACGTACTCCTAGGTAAATGAGAGGAAAGAGAAAGAGAGAGAGAGTGAAAAAATATCACTAGCCAGCCAACCCTATCCTATGAGCGAATGATATTGGTACCTCTTGATGACACGAGAATCTTATACAACCAGCTGCTCTAATATGTTTTCTTCTTTTGCAGATAAAAAAGACCCGAAAGTGAAAAATGTGCTGCACCATAAAAATCTCATCGAATGCCTTGATCTCCATCTTACAGAAATTGATTTGATCGACTATCGAGGCAAAACATCTGAGAATAAATTGGCCAGGTTCTTTGTTCTGGAGGCAAGTGTGCTCAAGATAATGAGGTTTGGCCTTCTCTGGCGCAACAATGAATGGTGTGCTGATCACCGCAAGCATCTAAGCCTAAATTACAAAGTCTCCGCAGAATCTGAATTTGTTTTTGAAACATCAAGTGGCCAGAGACTCGAAAACTTATTTGCACATTAGTGATTTGTCACGGCGGTGGATTTTAGTTTGTACGATAATGCTGCATCCACCTAAAGTAACGAAAGTTCTTACGTAAACTTCCTAGTAATTCCCTCTTCATAGGTGCAGCATTACTCCTAAAATTTGTAATATTAGTTTGAAACTTGTAATATTGCCGTGCCCTATTCCTGCGTTTTCAAAATCCTGCGAATCAAACAGGTCCGGAGTTGGTGATGATGTTGTGTCTGCCATCTTTCACCAATAGCTGACGGATCTAGATCTGACGCATACAAACCAAACTTCTCCGGTTTTATAAAAAGATGCCTCACTTGTTCCCTATTTACAAACAACTCCTTGTCTCTCATAATCAGCCATATCTCCTCCCCACAACATCTAGAAGGCCATGGAAAAATCTGGCGCGATG
>NC_041386.1:365700635-365746083 GCF_002162155.2 Triticum dicoccoides | reverse complement strand
TGCAATGCACAGGCATCTACGCACGACAAATTATGTCGAACATGGCTAGTTGTAAGCAGGCTAGGTCTACAGCCGTGATGATAGTGACTGCAGACGGTGAGGCTGAATATGGTATGCCCAACATGGTGCCTATACTCAGGTTTCATCTCCGACACAGGGTCTTGTCACTTCACTGTGAGGAGCAGCACGTAATAATTTGACCAACGGGTAGTACAGTGCTACTACATTGGTAGTACTACTACTACTAGTACTAGCACCACCATCTGGATTTAGTAGTACTACCACATCCATCTGGATTTAGTATTTGACTAGCAATATCTAGTAATGCATGTCACGAAAAATGTACTACTCCCTCTGTAATTAAATACATGGTGTATTGTTTTATTCCTATCGGCGAGGAAACTTAATGTCTTTTTGCTACTTAATAGGATTACATGCAATGAACTAACCACTGCATGTGATGTTTGGTAGTCTCAAGTCATTGAAAGCATGCACGGGCATGGAGGGGGACGCAACTTCATTGACTTATTGCACCTGCCTTTGGGTGTATGACACGTGGTTCGAACGGGTGGCTGGCCAACCTGTCATACAGCCAAAGGCAGGTGCAGTAGAGGGGCGAGGAGTAGATAGCCAACATGCACGTGAATTCAACGCAGCCTGCACTTCTCATATAAAGGCTCCCGCCAGTCCAATCTACGAAATCCTACGCACCTACGCACCCAAGGGCAAGAGTGATCACTCCAATTGCAAGATCAGTTGACTAGAAGCTAGACCCATGGAGGCGATGAGCGCGAGCATCAGCTGGTTGTGCCAGATGGTCCACGACGTCGGCCTGCGGCCCGGCACCGAGGAAAGTCTCCAGGTAGTGCTTGAGGCCGCCAGGGCGAGGGGCCGCTTGGACGATAGCTTCGTCTCCTTGTTTGACGAGGTCCTCGTCGGCATCCTCGACAAGTTCACCGTCGTCAAGAAGCTCGCGGACGAACTTGACGTACGCCTCCAACCCACATGCCCAGGCTTTTTGATGCTTGCCACCCTCAATGGCTTCTATGGTGACAACCTCTTCGACGCACTGGTGGCCCTGCGACTGCTGGCCGTCGCGCCAGAGATTGTCCACCTCGAGGTCGCGCTCGCCGCGCAGCGCCTGGCGCAGCAAGACACCATCGACATAATCACCCACGTCTACACGCAAATCATCCACAAGGACTACTACATGCAAGAGGAGGACGATAGGATGCTGGCCTTCTTGGACCGCAGGGCAACCTTGGACGACATTGTTCAGAAGCACATTGAGCTTGCCACCAATGTCGCTGCTCCTCACACGTCGGTTGGTGACACGGTGCACTAGGGCGTGAGGATGTCGTTGATGGATCCGTATGTATCTTTATCTTTCCGTCAAATCCATGTAGTAGTATATGGTACTACTAGTAATTATCTTACCTTTCGCATCAACTTCATAATTTTCCTACGTACTCCATGCATGAACCGCGCCAGAACCAAACTTCTCATTACTCTAGGGAAAATTATTATTTATATCTATCGGTCGCCTCATGGAGCAGAACCAAATTTTACAAGTTACAAGTTCAAAAGGAAAAGCATGCCGTGTTCGCATCGCACCCCCACACAGTTTGTCCGGCACGCCGCTCAAGGGGGAATGCATGATGTGTTGCATTTTCACTTACAAGTGGGATCGCAGTTGAGCAAACCGACTATCGGCAAACCCCCACCCCGCCCACCGCGTGATGGCTGAGAAAACAGGAGGGAGAAGAGATGGCTGTAGCTAGCACAGACTCCAAGAAAATTGGTGTCGGATGGGACTCGTGTGGGTGGCGTGTATCGTACTGCTAGACATGAATTCTAGTTATGGCACATACCACCCCCACTATATCGAGGTGTTGGTTACATAGAACAAATTTCCTGGAGTCCGTGCTCAGCCCTCCTCTATCTCTCTTCTCAGCCTGCCAGCAGACGCGCGGAGCCCATTGTATGTTTGCTCATATGCGGTCCCACATGTCAGTGAAAACGCAAGAGGACCCACTGAACCTGCACAGCTTTCACCTCGACGTGCTGGTGATGAAAAACAAATCCCATAAAGATCTTCAGTGGCCGTTTTCGATTTACTCAAGAGTAGTAAGATTCTATTTACAGTTTATCCCAAGATGCACATCACGTGGCTTCACCTACCACTCTATTTTCTTGCATGACACGACCTGGATGCTGGATATCCCACGTGTCGGCAAAAGGAGGAAGAACTCGACCAAATCTTCAGATGTGCTCTTTGATTAGACTAGTTGTGCTAACTTAAAATTTTACTGTGTAGAATGGATGCAAGTTTAGGTATTGGGAAGAAGAGTAAAACGATATATTGATAGAGCGCAATTTAGTAGATGTTCTAGCACTTTTAGCTAGCATAGAGGCTTAGAGATGAGACTAGTGCACTTGTTCATAGAATAGAGGCTACACACGTCTACTTCTTTACACTCGAAGAAGAAACAAGAACGCAGGATCGAGCCTCCACAGATCAACAATGAATGCATCGAGAAGGCACTAATCCAACTTACATGAGCAGTTATGGAAGTTGGATATCTTCTAAAATGTATTCTTGTGGTTCTTGTTTTTCTAGTCAAAATTTTGGTGATGTATTTCCATGTACCAAAAAATCAATGATGAAAAAAAATATGTGTTTGCAAAGAAAAATGTATGCGGCCGGGATGCATCCGTGCGTTCGGCGCACGGCCACCGCACCCGAGAAATGGCCCGGACATGACCCCATTGTCCTACCCAAACGGACAGAATCCGGGCAAAATGGAGGTCCGTTTGGGGTCGTGGTTTGGAGTTGGCCTTACAAGTGGGACCGCAGTTGAGGAAACCAACTATCGGCAAACACCCACGTTGCCCGCCACGCGATGGCTGAGTTAGAGAAACAACAAGGTTGAAGAGATTGTTGTAGCACGGACTCCAACAAATATGGTATCAGATGGAAGTCGTGTCGGTGGCGTGTGTCGTACTCCTGGATGTGAATGCTTGTTCTGGCCCATGCCACCCTACTACTCCTACTTCTTATAGTAGTAGTATCGAGGATTCGAGGTGCTGGTTACGTACAGCGAACACATTAACATATGTCCCACCTCACACCATGGCCAAATTTCCTGGAGTCTGTGCTAGGTTAAAAAGTGTTCTTTGTGAGGATGGGTGGCTCGTCTCAAGTTTAAAACTTGTTGTATTATGTACGTAGACGTAGAGATAGTGCAGCATGTGAAGCTAGTACAAATAGTGTACCATTGTTGATTGGCCTCATCCGATAACCTATTGCAATGCACGTACAATTATGTATTCAGGAAATATTTTTTTGCCTCGTCGCAGCACCCACTTAGAGAAGCGACTCGAAAGCCATTCATAAATTTAGTAAATTTATCGCAGGAATATCATTTTATTACATACAACAGGTCATCAACCCACAACGACTACGAGGATACATTATAAATACTAAAGTTTTCATCAAACAACAAATAACAAGCAATGAAATGAACTTCAACTCAACAAATCCTCGGCGTTGGAAACGCTTGCTTTGAACCACAATTGATTCTCTGGGAATGGCCAGCTACTGTCAATCTAGGAACAAAGGAAGTGAAACAAAAGTTGGAGTGGATGCTAGATTGCCAATTAAAACATGATTACATAGAAAAAAAATCCTATAGCATTCTATCCTATGAATCAGACGACCAATGTAGGAACTTGGAGTCATTCAACATTGTTCCTTGGCTCGCACCTAGCATCATGGTGGTCGAACTTGGAGTCATTCATCTGGTACACGTGGCATCTCAGATCTGGACACAAGGTGACGCGACCTCTCACTTCCTCCGCCATTTGAAGTGGCACGCCGGTGGAGGGCTAGCATACTCCAATATTAGGTTTGCTCTATGTGATGTGGCAACATCATATACTAATCGGATGCTGGCTATACTACTACGGTACTCACACTCCAAGAAGTCACTCAAAAACCATTCATAAATTGAGTCTATGACATGCATTTGCAACTGAAATGTACCATTCATTAAATACAACAAGTCATCAACACACAACGACAACGAGGATACATGTTGGATTATAGATTATTTCCAACAAAACATTCTAGCAAATACTAAAGTTTTCATCACACAACAAATAACAAGCAATGAAATGAACTTCAACTCAACCAATCCTCAGCGTTGGATACGCTTGCTTTGAACCATAGGTGCTCTGGGAAGGGCCAGCTATTGTCAATATCGAGAGCAAGGCAGGACTGATCATTTAGGCTGAAGCGGCATATATCAGGACCAGGGTAGGGAACCACCAAAATGTACGAGGTATAGATACAGTTGCTTCTCATAAATGGTAGTAACGTTGTGTCAACAATAGCTGGATCGCCTTTCACCATCATTGGATAGTTTGGTCCAAGGAAGAGCGAGTTTGCTCCAAGACTATCAATACTGAACCAGGGAGAAGGTGTTGGCGCTAGCACACTAGTATCCATCCTGAATACCATGCAACGGGTGTTGGAATAGGTCAGGAGAGGGCGACAATGGGAGACAACACCTGCTTCCTCAGTAGTAATAGTCTGAGTGCACTTTATACAGACAAGAAAGGTGATCCATCGGAATTAGTTGCCAGGCGCCACTGAGTATATAAGTTCTGCTCCTCCTCATGCTCGTGATCATCACCATCATCATCTCCCCCTTGCTTATTAAAATTTTCAAGTATAGGTGGTGGAATATTGACAGGACCTTGGAAACACAAGAAGAAGGTTAATTAGTAAAGGGAAACTTGCTAACCCGCATGCATGTGGATGAAACAATTATAATTACGGTGGAAGACAAACTACCGAAACTATGAGGATCCCATGCAAAAACAGTGCCACGAGTGGTGGAAGCAAACACAAGATCCTCGTATTCAATTGCATCACAGTACACATCCATGTATAGAAACTGATTTTTGAGCAATATCCATCCAGTCGAACCACGAAGGACGGCAACAAGCTTGTCGAAAATAGCAACAACTTGATAGTTCTTGTAATTCCAAGAGCGGTTGGGAACTCGACAAATTGCTATCTTCAGTAGCCGACAGTCACCATGATCATATTTGAACGTACTTAGATCATCTGTGTGCTCAACCTCAGGGCACTCTGAGATTTTTGGAAGTGGAATCCGCTAACGAGTGTACACATTCACAAGTTCCCACTCACAATTGTACCCAATATAAACAACCCAATCTCCATTTGCGCCAGCCCGGGACTTACCCTTAAGAAATGGCATCTTGACATCACACGTATCATTATCAAGCGGCATCAACTTGCACAAGGCGAGGCCTCCGTCGTCCGCGCCCATGCGTACAGGCTTATAGCGAAGAAGATGAGCGAGATCAAACCGCTCCTAGACCCTTGGGTTCCTTGTAATGATGTTATTAGTTGAGTCGAGAATGGGCTTGAAGGAACCTGCCATGCTAGCCGAGGTGACGACGTCGCACCGATTAGTGAGTTCCCCCACCACGTCATCTTACAGATCGGGGCAAGAATAACAAGGTCGTTTCCGGCTTGTTCCCTCCATGGAGAAGATGATCAAACAATGGCAGAAGGAAGGGTGAAGGCAAATGGAGGAGGGAGGAAGAGCGTGCGACAGTAGTTCCAAATCGAGAGGGAAAGGTGAAGAGTCGGTGGACAGTTGTCAGTTTGCCACTGTACACGAAGAGGAGCCCTGACCTACACGTCCTTTCGGAAATTGTACAAAAGGACTCGTCGTCGTCTCACTCACATGTTGGAACGGAACCACATGTCAACGAAACATGGTGTGTAATTTCTCATGCAAAATGCGATCTAGTCGCGTTGGCCCGAGGTGCCACATTATTTCTTGACTTTATTTTTTTAATGGCGTGCCGTTCAGTTTTGAAGCATGACTAACTGGTACTGTTTGCAGAGAAAATATAAACTACTCTACCACTACTCCACCTCTAGTACTAGTAGTATAAAAATATATATAGGCTGGAGCTTCAGAGCTTTCTTGCTAAGGGCTGCCCACTTGCTTCTGACACTATCACCCTCTCTCTAGATCTAAATAGGACGGCCTCTCTCTCCCTCCTCACCGGTGGTCACAGATCCGCCAGGGAAGAAAAGGACGTGCAACGTTGACGCACTCGTCATCGGTGAGCGAGGTCACGCACTGACGACAAGGCCGTCCTCTCAGACCTAGCGCCCGAGCGGGATGGCCTCCGTCCCCAAGCTCACTGCCGTAGTGCGTGCGGAGGACGACGACCACGAGCGAAGCCACTTTCCGTCGGCCATGTCGCTGCATGTTGATCTTTTTCCACTCCACCATCTTCCCAATTTTCTATCCTCTGCTCTACTGGTCACGCAGACGAAAACCTTACTTTGCACTATTAAAGGAATTCCTAGTTCATGCAAAACTAATCCATGTCTGGGTTGAATAAGGAAAGGAAGGGAGACTATACTGTCCAAGAGAGTAGGCATCGATCCCGCATCTAGGTTGAAAAGGGGGAAATCAATAGCTAAGGAACGAGTCTCGTGTCTCATGGTTGAAGAAGGGTAGAAAGGCATGACAACGCAATAGAGAATGACCAGGTGTCGAGTCTCGTGTCACTTTTTTGTTGTTAGTATAACGTCAGCAGTCAAGTCAAGCAATGCTACTGCTAAAGTGATGCCACATTTAACTAATGCCACACTCAGTCTAATGCCATCGATAAATTTAAGCAATGCCACTTAATGTCACTGGATTATTTCAGGGTTAGCTGTTGATTGTGGATGTATTAAAGATTTTTCAGCTAAGGCATTCTAATGTTGTTGCACAGCCAGTATACCAACGATGAAACTTGTTACTACCTTCGGATTTTTGCACTGTTAATGCTTATAGATTACATACCTCACTTTCATGAGGTAAGTTAATTTTTTTACAGTGTCACCAAAATGCCAAGGCGCTGATGTCATTTTATTTTGGTTAAACTGCACAAAAAATTATGAAGACAGGAGGAAAGGTCAAGAGTGGGCACCTCCTCCTCCGGCTGTTCTCTTGATTCGTTTGATCAAGTTTTTATGTTTGATCGATTATCAAGATTGGGGTAGCAATTTTTAAGGTCCCCCCGAGTTCGAAATGATAGTTACCTTAGAGGTACATGGTTTGCAATTTTTTATACTGTCATTAGTTAATAATGCTAGTTACCTTCA
Organism: Triticum dicoccoides; assembly: GCF_002162155.2. NCBI lineage: Eukaryota > Viridiplantae > Streptophyta > Magnoliopsida > Poales > Poaceae > Triticum > Triticum dicoccoides. The sequence goes on along the minus strand of NC_041386.1, from coordinate 365,738,876 downwards.
GACTTTTGTATTTGGTTTAATGATCATGCACAACTAGTATACCAATGCTGAAACGTGTTACCTTTACATTTTGTATTGTTAATTCTTATAGAAATCCTCCAGTGCCAGAGTTTGTTGAAATCTGTTTAGGAAAACCATTGTACTGTACCCTGTAATAAAATAACTACTCTACTGTTTCACTAGCCACTGGATTAATATATATTTGTAGTGTTCGAAATTTCGAATGGTGTTGCATTAGCGTATGGACATAAATAAAGTGTGGCAAGCTTTCCCAGATATGTGCTCAAGAAAACTACTACCTGTTTTTCTAAATACTAGTAGACATTTGGGTACTTTAAACTGAACCGCGAAAACATCTTATATTAAGGAACAGAGGGTGTAGAGTTCACTCAAATTATCCCGGTAAAGCTAGTCACACCTTTGTTAAAATTAATGTTCATTATGTTATCGGAGGAGGTCTCTAAGTTTGTCTCTAATGCCTGTCGACTACATACCTGACATCATGATGTAATGTTAAGTCATTTCCTTTTGTACAGTGTCACTGAATTGTCAAGGCGGTGATGGCATTTTATTTTAGTTGAACTGCACAAAATATGCTTAAAAGAAGAGGAAAGGTCAAGAATCGATCATTCTTTTAGAAAGAACTATATATGCCTTTCTGACATCCGCCTCTGTTGCCTTATTTATTCCTTCAAACAGGTGGATAGAAACAGTCTTGCTACCTTTTACCATTAAGAAATTGAAATGCTTATATTTGTGAGTCTATGCTTCAACTAGTGCCACTTTTGTAGTAATCACACTTTCAATATCTATGCAAACAGGGATGCTCGATTTTTGTGGAACTGCACAAAAAGTCCAACTGGTTCAACTTAGGAGCATGTTTTCTTACAATCCTTTATATCCAATTGGTGGCACTATGTGCTGTTCATTAAGAAGGTACATGGTTTGCTACTATATTGCTACTCTTTTTGTACTATCATCAGATAGTAATACTAGTGGTTTCCATGTGAATTTATTGGCAGGGTGGACCTACATTGGAGGTGCAGGACATGATTCAATGATTGGATGCTCAATTTCGGTTTTATCGGTTTCACCTCTTCCATCACTACGAACATGGATATCCTTGGTCTGATGAAGGATAGGCACTATATTTCTGCTCTGAACAAGCAAATCAATTCAGTATGAAATTGTCCAGGGCAAAACATAACTGTATCAAATTGTCTAGTGCAAAACATGACAGATGCTAAGTGGTAGAGTGAAAGCACAAGTGCTCCCTGGGTGGTTTTGGTAATTAATGACAACATATCTCTTGTTGGACTAACATTTTTATCTAGTATGTTTCAGATAAGTTCAACAGTGAAGTGGCATGGACTAGAGGATGTGAAACCCCTTCAAGATGCTAAGGACAAAGGATTGGCTCAAGCTCAAAGCTTAAGATTCTACATTTTCTATTTTAGTGATCCAAGATCACATTGAGTCTATAGGAAAAGCTAATACTATCAAGGAGGGATGAGGTGTTGCTTCATGATGCTCTTGCTCAAATGCTTAGTGATATGCTCCAAAGCCCTCAACTACTTTCTCACATCCACATATGACCTAAACCAAAAGTCAAACTCGGCCCCACCGATTCTTCCTATCCGGCGCCACCAAGATTCAAATGTCATAGCCACTGCCACAAACCCTAGGCAAATCGGTCTCACCGAGAGGGTATTGCAAACTCTCTATTGCCTATTGCAATACTTTCGGTCTCACCGAAACTTGCGATCAGTCCCACCGAGATTGCAATGTAAACTCTCTGTTTCCCTTTTGTAACATTTCGGTTTCACCGAGATGAGCAAATCGGTCCCACCGAGTTTACCTGACCAACTCTCTGGTTAGCCTATTACCAAAATCGGTCCCACCGAGTTTGTGTAATCGGTCTCACTGAGATTACATTATGCCCTAACCCTAACCATATCGGTCCTACCGAGTTGCATGTCGGTCCCACCAAAAACCCTAACGGTCACTAGCTTTGCTGAATCAGCCCGACCGAGTTTAACCATTCGGTCCCACCGATTTTGGGAAGTTATGTGTAACGGTTAGATTTCGTGTGGAGGCTATATATACCCCTCCACCACCTCTTCATTCGAAGAGAGAACCATCAGAACGAACCTACACTTCCGACTTACTTTTTCTGAGAGGGAACCACCTACACTTGTGTTGAGACCAAGATATTCCATTCCTACCATATGAATCTTGATCTCTAGCCTTCCCCAAGTTGCTTTCCACTCAAATCTTCTTTCCACCAAATCCAAATCCTGTGAGAGAGAGTTGAGTGTTGGGGAGACTATCATTTGAAGCACAAGAGCAAGGAGTTCATCATCAACGCACCATTTGTTACTTCTTGGAGAGTGGTGTCTCCTAGATTGGCTAGGTGTCACTTGGGAGCCTCCGACAAGATTGTGGAGTTGAACCAAGGTGTTTGTAAGGGCAAGGAGATCGCCTACTTCGTGAAGATCTACCGCTAGTGAGGCAAGTCCTTTGTGGGTGATGGCCATGGTGGGATAGACAAGGTTGCTTCTTCGTGGACCCTTCATGGGTGGAGCCCTCTGTGGACTCGTGCAGCCGTTACCCTTCGTGGGTTGAAGTCTCCATCAACATGGATGTACGATAGCACCACCTATCGGAACCACGACAAAAACATCCGTGTCTCCAAATTGCATTTGCACACTCCAATCCCATCTCTTTACATTCTTGCAAGTTGCATGCTTTACTTTCCGCTGCTCATATACTCTTTCCATATTTGCTTGATATATGTTGTGTTTGTTAAACTTGTGCCTAAACTCCACTTCAACCTAAAGAATTTAAAAACTGCAACTTTTGGTACTTAGTGTCTAATCACCCCCCCCCCCTCTAGACACATCTTCTCGATCCTTTCAATTGGTATCAAAGCTTTGGTATCCATTGCCTTGGTTTAAACACCATTGGAGGAAGATGGATGAGTCTAGTTTGGGGAGTCTTAGACGTAGAGTGCCTATTCTTGATGAAGAATATTTTCATTAGTGGAAAAAAGAAATGCTTGAGATTTTCAATGAATATCATTTAAGCAAGTATATTGCTAGCCCTTGTGCACCTCATGTTGATCCCATGCATCCTACCCTTGATGAGTCAATTGACATGATTCGCAATCTTAGAAATGTTAATCTTATCACTAGAGGCTTGCCTAGAAACTTGATTGTATGTTTGCCTACTCTTAAGTGTGCCTACACCATATGGAAATTTCTTGAGGAACTCTTTCCAAATTATTCCTTGAAAGATCTAGATGAAATCCTCCGTAAGTCTATTGCCTTGATTAAGATGAGTTCCAATGATCCCAAATTTGGTGACTGCTTATTTGAGCTTACTAATCTTATGAGTGCCAAAGGAGATGTTGGAATCATTAGCAATATCATTTCCAGAGCTATTAGAATTCATAAAGATAACTATAGAAATGATCATTTATCTAATGAATTACCCTCTCTAGGAGTTGATCAATCACAAGATGATGTTGAACATGGAAACTATGATGAGGTTGATGATAGTGACTATGACCTTGATGATGCGATGAGACACTTTGGTCTTATGGAAAATCTTTGTGGCTACATGGCCGGAGGAAAGGAATGGGTCCTTGATAGTGGATGTACTGATCATATGACCGGAGATAAAGATATGTTTCGTGAGCTTGCTGAAAATGATGGCCCTCGAAAGTATGTCACCTTTGGTGATAACTCAAAGGGTAAGGTGGTTGGCCTCGGTAAGGTGGCCATCTCACATGATAGCTCCATACAAAATGTCATGCTCGTTGAATCTCTTGGGTACAATTTACTTTTAGTATCTAGACTTGCTCATTTCGGTTTCAATGTTTTATTCACTGAAGTAGATTGCCAAGTGTTTCGTAGAGACAATCATAAAATGGTCTTTACCGGAATACATAGAGGTGATCTTTACATTGTTGATTTCACTAAAAAGTCTCAACCTAGAACTTGCTTAATTGCTAAATCTTTTAAAGGTTGGTTATGGCATAGACGATTAGGTCATGTTGGTATGCGAAACCTTGACAAGCTTATTAAAGGAAATCATATCCTTGGCGTTAACGATGTCATATTTGATAAGGATAGACTTTGCAGTGCTTGTCAAGCAGGTAAACAGGTTGGAGGAAGGCATCTCGTGAAGAACATCATGACCACAAGGAGGCCACTCGAGCTACTACACATGGATCTTTTTGGTCCTAACACTCACAAAAGTCTCGGTGGAAATTCTTTTGGTCTAGTTATAGTTGATGATTTTTCAAGATTTACGTGGGTGTTCTTTCTCGATGATAAATCGCAGGTCCAAAAGATCTTCAAAAACTTCGCTAGGAAGGCCCAAAATCAATTTGACGTGAAGATCAAGAAGGTTCGAAGCAACAACATAACGGAGTTCAAGAATGCAAATGTGGATACCTTTCTTGACGAAGAAGGGATTTCACATGAGTTCTCGGCTACGTACACACCTCAACAGAATGGAGTTGTTGAGAGGAAGAACCGGACACTCATCGAAATGGCAAGAATGATGCTTGATGAGTACAAGAAGCCAAAACACTTTTGGGCGGAAGCGGTTGAGACAGCTTGTCATGCTACAAATCGCTTGTATCTTCACAAGCTACTCAGCAAGACAGCATACGAGCTCCTCACCGGTAACAAACCCCAAGTTGTATACTTAGGCTCAAAGTGCTACATTCTTGATAAGCACGAAGGTTTCCTACTTGGTTATGGCTCAAAGTGCTACATTCTTGCTCCCAAATCTCATGAAGGTTTCCTACTTGGTTATGGCTCAAACTCTCACACTTACCGTGTCTACAACAATTTCACCCGAAAGGTTGAAGAGACGGTAGATGTGAAGTTTGATGAATCTAACGGCTCGCAAGTAGAGCAATTGCCAATTGATGTAGGAGACAAAGACCCTTCGGAAGCAATCCAAGACTTGTCTATTGGCAAGATTCGTCCAACGGAGGTGAAGGAGAGTACCTCATCCATCCAAGTGGAAGCTTCTACCTCACGACAAGGTGAACCAAGAGTTGATACGGAAGCATCCACAAGTGGGACACATGAAGATGAAGGAAACGAGGAAGTGCACCAAGATGAACGCCAACAACCTCCTTCTCCACCACGACAAGAGAACGACAACGTCAACAACGAAGAAGGCCAAGAAGAAGAACAAGATGAAGAAGATGTTCAACCAAGATCTAAGCAAAAGCTTTCACGAGTTCGAGCAAGAATTGCTAAAGATCATCCCGTCGAGCAAATATACAATGATATCCAAACCGGGAGAATCACTCGCTCAAAAACTCGTTTAGCTAACTTTTGTGAACACTATTCATTCATCTCTCGCATTGAACCTATGAAGGTTGCAGAAGCATTGGAAGATCCGGATTGGATAAACGCTATGCATGAAGAGCTACACAACTTTGAGAGAAATCAAATGTGGACATTGGTTGAAAAGCCCGACAACAACCACAACATCATTGGTACCAAATGGGTGTTTCGCAACAAGCAAGATGAAGATGGTCAAGTCGTCCACAACAAAGCATGCCTAGTCGCCCAAGGCTACACTCAAGTCGAAGGTATGGACTATGGTGAGACATATGCCCCCGTTGCTAGACTTGAGTCCATTCGCATCTTAGTTGCCTATGCTAATCATCATGATATCACCTTGTACCAAATGGACATTAAAAGTGCTTTTCTGAATGGTGAAATAGAGGAGGAATTTTATGTTAAGAAACCTCCCGGATTTGTCAATCCTAAGAAACCTAATCATGTTTACAAACTTCACAAAGCTCTTTATGGTCTTAAACAAGCTCCTAGAGCATGGTATAAATGCTTGACCAAGTTTCTTATTGAAAAAGGCTTTGAAATTGGAAAAATAGATTCTACTCTTTTTACTAAAAGAGTTAATGGAGAACTATTTGTGTGCCAAATTTATGTCGATGATATTATATTTGGATCAACTAACCCTCATTTTAGTGAAAAGTTTGGAAAGCTAATGTCAGAGAAGTTTGAGATGTCGATGATGAGTGAACTCAAATTCTTTCTCGGTTTGCAAATCAAGAAAACTAAGGAAGGCACCTTTGTATCTCAAACGAAGTACACCAAGGACTTATTCAAGAAGTTCAATATGCAAGAATGCAAAGGTATGACTACACCCATGACTACTAGTGAACATCTTGATTTAACCAAAGATGGTGAACCGGTTGATCAAAAGGTTTATCGCTCTATGATTGGTTCATTGTTATATCTATGTGCTTCATGCCCCGATATTATGCTAAGTGTGTGCATGTGTGCACGATATCAAGCCGCTCCCAAAGAATGTCATCTTAAGGCCGTGAAAAGGATAGTGAGATACTTAATCCATACACCAAATTTTGGCATTTGGTATCTGATACGTCTCCAACGTATCTATAATTTTTGATTGCTCCATGCTATATTATCTACTGTTTTGGGAAATATTGGGCTTTATTATCCACTTTTATGTTACTTTTGGGACTAACCGATTAACCGGAGGCCCGGTCCAGATTTGTTGTTTTATGCCTATTTCAGTGTTTCGAAGAAAAGGAATATCAAATGGAGTCGAAACGGAACGAAATCAACTAGAGAAGTTGTTTTTGGAAGGAAACCTACCGGATAGACTTGGACCCTACATCAGAAGATGAAGGAGGTGCCTTGTGGCCCCCCTTCGGTCCACCGACGTACTCCTTTCACCCACATATACCCACGTATCCTAAAACTTCCAGAAAAGAGAATAGATCGGGAGTTCCGCTACCAGAAGCCTGTGTAGCCACCGAAAGCCAATCTAGACCCGTTCAGGCACCCTGCCGGAGGGGGCAATCTCTCTCCGGTGGCCATCTTCATCATCCCGGTGCTCTCCATGACGAGGAGGGAGTAGTTCCCCCTCGGGGCTGAGGGTATGTACCAGTAGCTATGTGTTTGATCTCTCTCTCTCGTGTTCTTGATTTGGCACGATCTTGATGTATCGCGAGCTTTGCTATTATAGTTGGATCTTATGTTTCTCCTCGCCCTCTTCTCTCTTGTAATGAATTGAGTTTCCCCTTTGGAGTTATCTCATCGGATTGAGTCTTTAAAGATTTGAGAACACTTGATGTATGTCTTGCCGTGTGTATCTGTGGTGACAATGGGACACCACGTGATTCACTTGATGTATGTTTTGGTGATCAACTTGCGGGTTCTTCCCATGAACCTATGCATAGGGGTTGGCACACGTTTTCGTCGTGATTCTCCGGTAGAACTTTGGGGCACTCTTTGAGGTCCTATGTGTTGGTTGAATAGATGAATATGAGATTGTGTGATGCATATCGTATAATCATACCCACGGGTACTTGAGGTGACATTGGAGTATCTAGGTGACATTAGGGTTTTGGTTGATTTGTGTCTTAAGGTGTTATTCTAGTACAAACTCTAGGGCTATTTGTGACACTTATAGGAATAGCCCAATGGATTAATTGGAAAGAATAACTTTGAGGTGGTTTCGTACCCTACCATAATCTCTTCGTTCGTTCTCCGCTATTAGTGACTTTGGAGTGACTCTTTGTTGCATGTTGAGGGATAGTTATGTGATCCATATGTTAGTATTGTTGAGAGGACTTACACTAGTGAAAGTATGAACCCTAGGCCTTGTTTCCTAGCATTGCAATAACGTTTACGCTCACTTTTACCATTAGTTACCTTGCTGTTTTTATAATTTCAGATTACAAATACCTTTATCTACTATCCATATACCACTTGTATCACCATCTCTTCGCCGAACTAGTGCACCTATACAATTTACCATTGTATTGGGTGTGTTGGGGACACAAGAGACTCTTTGTTATTTGGTTGCAGGGTTGCTTGAGAGAGACCATCTTCATCCTATGCCTCCTACGGATTGATAAACCTTAGGTCATCCACTTGAGGGAAATTTGCTAATGTCCTACAAACCTCTGCACTTGGAGGCCCAACAACGTCTACAAGAAGAAGGTTGTGTAGTAGACATCAGTATCCAAAGAGGGACTCCTTTGATCTTGTTGGCTACTCCGACTCGGACTATGCCGGTGACAAGGTTGATAGAAAGTCCACTTCAGTTACTTGCCAATTTCTTGGTAGATCTCTTGTGTCTTGGTCTTCCAAGAAACAAAACTTGGTATCCTTATCCACCGCCGAAGCGGAATACATTGCCGCTGGATCATGTTGTGCTCAATTACTTTGGATGACCCAAACTCTCAAAGATTATGTGATATATGTGAAACATGTTCCATTACTTTGTGACAATGAAAGTGCCATTAAGATTGCTCACAATCCCATGCAACATTCTCGAACTAAGCATATTGAAGTTCGTCATCATTTCATACGAGATCATGTTGCCAAAGGGGACATTAATCTTAAGCATGTTCGCACCGATAAGCAATTGGCGGATATATTTACCAAACCACTTGATGAGAAAGTGTTTTGCAGGTTAAGAGGTGAATTGAACATTATTGATGCTTCAAACTTGGAGTAGGAACTCCATTTAATACATGCAAGGCATGAGCCTATGACTAATCCTTGATATTTCTCTTATGTTGACTATCTTATGTCTTGGATATATTTGCACCTTGCATGCTATCTAACCCATGTAGGTACTTGGATGAATCAAAATCTATGAGATTGCAACTCACTCACATCTTGAGCAATTTCTATATCACCAAGTTGCTACACAATGGTGGATGAAGATAAGGAAGCACACAACCATTCAAACATATCCTTTGACAAATTCCATCATGATTGTCATTTTGGATACACAAGTGCTCTTCCGTGCAAAAACTAACCCATGTAGGTAGATGAACTCAAACTTCAAGTGATGCTCCCAACTCTTGATGAGCTACATCAATCTTGAGCAACCCACACAAGTTCAACTATGTGATCATGATCAACACCACCACCCAAGGTATGTTATTCCATCTTAGAGAAGCTTTACTCCAAGTCATGGGATAAAGCAACTCAACAAGATGTGAATACATCAAGATGCTTTAACGAAAAATGGTAGCCCCATTTTGAGCTTAAACGATGAGTATGACCAAAGATCAAGTGATCTCACTTGACTCCTAAATCAATATACTCTAACATAGGTAACTTTGTCACCGCCCAATTCTAGATGAAGTTCTCTTGTGTTCTTTTCTGTGCTCTTGCATTTGTCTCATGCATATTTGTTTCCCTCTTAAAAAAAACTTCATCTAGATTCTTTTTAGTTTATTCTCTTTTATTTTCTGTTCTGCATTAAATCCTTGCAAATCCTTGTGAGATCGTACTTGTCTAGTGAGCTGAGGTGACAAGTGTTTTCTCTGCGATGAACTCGTTCACACCGGGCTGTTTACTTCGGTCCAACCATACCCTTTCGGTGCCACCGAAGCACCAAACTCGTTGCTACTGATTTCACTACAGGAAAAACATCTTGCCACTTGTTTCTGAATTCTTTTTGATCCAGCTTCACTCAATGAATCTTCTCCTCGACCAGCATCCTACTCAAATTGCTGCTTTGTTCTGTGACTCAAGGACCAAACCCATCATGACAAAAAATCCAGAAGAAACCTTCTTGGAAATTGATGTCAAAGGGGGAGAGAGATCATCACATCAAAGCTTAATCATATATATAGGGGGAGAGAATACTCTACGTAAGAAAGAGACCCCAGATACTTGGTGTTCAAGACGAGAGAAGTCACGTGTCTTCAAGAGGGGAAAGACATGTTCATATTTGCTCGATTGCATTAGGTCTGTTTATTTCCTTTGAGCTCTGTTTTTGCTCTGATTTTCTGTTCCCTGTCTTCTCCAAATATCCCTTGTTAGATTCAGGGGGAGCAAGGCATCTAAGGGAAGGAAATCCTTGAATTTATTGCATATCTTTACCTTTGGGGACATGTCTTTATCCAATGTGGTATTAGTACTCACTCTACATGTCATCCCAGTCTTGGTACTCTTGTGGTCTCTCTTGTTTGCTCTGGCCAGTAGGTGTATCTGTGTTATCTAACCTTGTTTATGCAGGTTCATCCCATCCTAAGCCAACTCAACACCACAAGGTAAGTATATGCATCACAGTCATGTGAATGAGAATTTCTTGTTGATGTACATACTGTTTGCAAGAAGGACTCATGAGCATGAAGGTACATTTCTCATATTTTCATCATTTTCTCTGATGCATATAGCCAAGATACATGTAACACATTGCTTACTCTGTCATGTTTATGCATTCACATGCTCCTATATTCCATATTCACATGATTGCATACATGTAGGGGGAGCCTATGCAAGTTACATGTCTTTCCAAAGCTTTAATTACTACTCTTAATATCTTGATCTAAAGCTTTGGTGTATGTTGTCATCAATTACCAAAAAGGCGGAGATTGAATGCACAAGTGCTCCCTAGGTGGTTTTGGCAATTAATGTTAACATATCTCTTGTTGGACTAATATTTTTATCTAGTATGTTTCAGATAAGTTCAACAGTGAAGTGGCATGGACTAGAGGATGTGAAACCCCTTCAAGATGCTAAGGACAAAGGATAGGCTCAAGCTTAAAGCTCAAGACTTTACATTTTCTATTTTAGTGATCCAAGATCACATTGAGTCTATAGGAAAAGCCAATACTATCAAGGAAGGATGAGGTGTTGCTTAATGAAGCTCTTGCTCAAATGCTTAGTGATATGCTCCAAAGCCCTCAACTACTTTCTCACATCGACATATGACCTAAACCAAAAGTCAAACTCGGCCCCACCGATTCTTCCTATCCAGCGCCACCGAGTTTCAAATGTCATAACCACTGCCACAAACCCTAGGCAAATCGGTCTCAGCAAGATGGGATTGCAAACTCTCTGTTGCCTATTGCAATACTTTCGGTCTCACCGAAACTTGCGATCGGTCCCACCGAGATTGCAATGTAAACTCTCTGTTTCCCTTTTGTAACATTTCGGTCTCACCGAAATGATCGAATCGATCCCACCGAGTTTACCTGACCAACTCTCTGGTTATCCTATTACCAAAATCAGTCCCACCGAGTTTGTGTAATCGGTCTCTCCGAGATTACATTATGCCCTAACCCTAACCATGCCGGTCCTACCGAGTTGCATGTCGGTCCCACCAAAAACCCTAACGGTCACTAGCTTTGCTGAATCGGTCCGACCGAGTTTAACCATTCGGTCCCACCGAGTTTGGGAAGTTCTGTGTAACGGTTAGATTTTGTGTGGAGGCTATATATACCCCTCCACCACCTCTTCATTCGAAGAGAGAGCCATCAGAACGAACCTACACTTCCAACTTACTTTTTCTAAGAGAGAACCACCTACACTTGTGTTGAGACCAAGATATCCCATTCCTACCATATGAATCTTGATCTCTAGCCTTCCCCAAGTTGCTTTCCACTCAAATCTTCTTTCCACCAAATCCAAATCCTGTGAGAGAGAGTTGAGTGTTGGAGAGACTAGCGTTTGAAGCACAAGAGCAAGGAGTTCATCATCAACACACCATTTGTTACTTCTTGGAGAGTGGTGTCTCCTAGATTGGCTAGGTGTCACTTGGGAGCCTCCGACAAGATTGTGGAGTTGAACCAAGGTGTTTGTAAGGGCAAGGAGATCGCCTACTATGTGAAGATCTACCGCTAGTGAGGCAAGTCCTTCGTGGGCGATGGCCATGGTGGGATAGACAAGGTTCCTTCTTCGTGGACCCTTCATGGGTGGAGCCCTCCGTGGACTCGCTCAGGCGTTATCCTTTGTGGGTTGAAGTCTCCATCAACGTGGATGTACGATAGCACCACCTATCAGAACCATGACAAAACATCCGTGTCTCCAAATTGCGTTTGCACACACCAATCCCATCTCTTTACATTCTTGCAAGTTGCATGCTTTACTTTCCGCTGCTCATATACTCTTTGCATGCTTGCTTGATATGTATTGTGTTTGTTAAACTTGTACCTAATATCCACTTCAACCTAAAGAATTTAAAAACTACAACTTTTGGTACTTCGGTCTGCTCATATACTCTTTAGAGAAACCGGAACGCCCTGTATTCCAGCCCAGAGATCGAGGAGAAGTCTTCTGGAATATGGCACTGCTTAGCATAGAACAACTCAGCTCTTTATTACAATCTATATGGGTACAAGGGGATTACATCGGCACGGCAACACTACACCTGGCACGGTTTCTCCATGCAAGCAGCAGAACAACACGATGCAGCGGGATAACTCCTGGCATCGGAAAAACATCAGCGTTGGTGAACTCCACTCCACAGGACTCTGGCTGGAATGCTTATCCTAGCTCGCAAACAAGGAATCCACGGCAAACAAGCAATCAAATCTGGCATGACCGGCAATCTGGCATGACATGCCAGGTCAGTACATTGAATGTACTTGCAAGCTCACAGCAACCAAAGCAATCAAGAAAACAATTGCATGGCAATTACAGATTATTATGCAATGACGAACACGATACTATCAGAACAACTTGGCATGCAAAACATGATACAGCTAGAACAATACGAGCATGGCATAAACATATGAACATGATGAGACTAGCATGTAACATTGTCGCTGTATCATGTTGTGCTCAATTACTTTCAATAACCCAAACTCTTAAAGATTATGTGATATATGTGAAACATGTTCCATTACTTTGTGGCAATGAAAGTGCCATTAATATTGCTCACAATCCCGTGCAACATTCTTGAACTAAGCATATTGAAGTTCGTCATCATTTCATTTGAGATCATGTTGCCAACGGGGACATTAATCTTAAGCATGTTCGCACCGATAAGCAATTGGCGGATGTATTTACCGAACCACTTGATAAGAAAGTGTTTTGCAGGTTAAGAGGTGAATTGAACATTATTTATGCTTCAAACTTGGATTAGGAACTCCATTTAATACATGCAAGGCATGAGCCTATGACTAATCCTTGATATTTCTCTTATGTTGACTATCTTATGTCTTGGATATATTTGCACCGTGCATGCTATCTAACCCGTGTAGGTACTTGGATGAATCGAAATCTATGAGATTGCAACTCACTCACATCTTGAGCAATTTCTATATCACCAAGTCGTTACACAATGGTGGATGAAGGCAAGGAAGCACACAACCATTCAAACATATCCTTTGACAAATTCTATCATGATTGTCATTTTGGATACACAAGTGCTCTTCCGTGCAAAAACTAACCCATGTAGGTAGATGAACTCAAACTTCAAGTGATGCTCCCAACTCTTGATGAGCTACATCAACCTTGAGCAACCCACACAAGTTCAACTACATGATCATGATCAACACCACCACCCAAGGTATGTTATTCCATCTTAGAGAAGCTTTACTCCAAGTCATGGGATAAAGCAACTCAACAAGATGTGAATACATCAAGATGCTTTAACGAAAAATGGTAACCCCATTTTGAGCTTAAACGATGAGTATGACCAAAGATCAAGTGATCTCACTTGACTCCTAACTCAATATACTCTAACATAGGTGACTTTGTCACCGCCCAATTCTAGATGAAGTTCTCTTGTGTTCTTTTCTGTGCTCTTGCATTTGTCTCATGCATATTTGTTTCCCTCTTCAAAAAAACTTCATCTAGGTTCTTTTTAGTTTCCTCTCTTTTATTTTCTGTTCTGCATTTTCTGCATTAAATTCCTTGCAAATCCTTGTGAGATCGTACTTGTCTAGTGAGCTGAGGTGACAAGTGTTTTCTCTGCGATGAACTTGGTCACACCGGGCTGTTTACTTCGGTCCAACCGAACCCTTTCGGTGCCACCGAGGCACCAAACTCGGTGCTAGCGATTTCACTGCAGGAAAAACATCTTGCCACTTGTTTCTGAATTCTTTTTGATCCAGCTTCACTCAATGAATCTTCTCCTCGACCAGCATCCTACTCAAATTGCTGCTTTGTTCTGTGACTCAAGGACCAAACCCATCATGACAAAAAATCCAGAAGAAACCTTCTTGGAAATTGATGTCAAAGGGGGAGATAGATCATCACATCAAAGCTTAATCATATATATAGGGGGAGAGAATACTCTACGTAAGAAAGAGACCCCAGATACTTGGTGTTCAAGACGAGAGAAGTCACGTGTCTTCAAGAGGGGAAAGACATGTTCATATTTGCTCGATTGCATTAGGTCTGTTTATTTCCTTTGAGCTCTGTTTTTGCTCTGATTTTCTGTTCCCTGTCTTCTCCAAATATCCCTTGTTAGATTCAGGGGGAGCAAGGCATCTAAGGGAAGGAAATCCTTGAATTTATTGCATATCTTTACCTTTGGGGACATGTCTTTATCCAATGTGGTATTAGTACTCACTCTACATGTCATCCCAGTCTTGGTACTCTTGTGGTCTCTCTTGTTTGCTCTGGCCAGTAGGTGTATCTGTGTTATCTAACCTTGTTTATGCAGGTTCATCCCATCCTAAGCCAACTCAAGACCACAAGGTAAGTATATGCATCACAGTCATGTGAATGAGAATTTCTTGCTGATGTACATACTGTTTGCAAGAAGGACTCGTGAGCATGAAGGTACATTTCTCATATTTTCATCATTTTCTCTGATGCATATAGGCAAGATACATGAGACACATTGCTTACTCAGTCATGTTTATTAATTCACATGCTCCTATATTCCATATTCACATGATTACATACATGTAGGGGGAGCCTATGCAAGTTGCATGTCTCTCCAAAGCTTTACTTACTACTCTTAATATCTTGATCTAAAGCTTTGGTGTATGTTGTCATCAATTACCAAAAAGGGGCAGATTGAATGCACAAGTGCTCCCTATGTGGTTTTGGTAATTATTGTCAACATATCTCTTGTTGGACTACCATTTTTATCTAGTATGTTTCAGATAAGTTCAACAGTGAAGTGGCATGGACTAGAGGATGTGAAAGCCCTTCAAGATGCGAAGGACAAAGGATTGGCTCAAGCTCAGAGCTCAAGACTCTACATTTTCTATTTTAGTGATCCAAGATCACATTGAGTCTATAGGAAAAGCCAATACTATCAAGGAGGGGTGAGGTGTTGCTTAATGAGGCTCTTGCTCAAATGCTTAGTGATATGCTCCAAAGCCCTCAACTACTTTCTCACATCCACATATGACCTAAACCAAAAGTCAAACTCGGCCCCGCCGATTCTTCCTATCCGGCGCCACCGAGTTTCAAATGTCATAACCACTGCCACAAACCCTAGGCAAATCGGTTTCACCAAGATTGGATTGCAAACTCTCTGTTGCCTATTGCAATACTTTCGGTCTCACCGAAACTTGCGATCGGTCCCACCGAGATTGCAATGTAAACTCTCTGTTTCCCTTTTGTAACATTTCGGTCTCATCGAAATGATCGAATCGGTCCCACCGAGTTTACCTGACCAACTCTCTGGTTATCCTATTACCAAAATCGGTCCCACCGAGTTTGTGTAATCGGTCTCTCCGAGATTACGTTATGCCCTAACCCTAGCCATATCGGTCCTACCGAGTTGCATGTCGGTCCCACCGAAAACCCTAACGGTCACTAGCTTTGCTGAATCAGTTCGACCGAGTTTAACCATTCGGTCCCACCGAGTTTGAGAAGTTATGTGTAATGGTTAGATTTTGTGTGGAGGCTATATATACCCCTCCACCACCTCTTCATTCGAAGAGAGAGCCATCAGAATGAACCTACACTTCCAACTTACTTTTTCTGAGAGATAACCACCTACACTTGTGTTGAGACCAAGATATTCCATTCCTACCATATGAATCTTGATCTCTAGCCTTCCCCAACTTGCTTTCCACTCAAATCTTCTTTCCACCAAATCCAAATCTTGTGAGAGAGAGTTGAGTGTCGGGGAGACTAACATTTGAAGCACAAGAGCAAGGAGTTCATCATCAACACACCATTTGTTACTTCTTGGAGAGTGGTGTCTCCTAGATTGGCTAGGTGTCACTTGGGAGCCTCCGACAAGATTGTGGAGTTGAACCAAGGTGTTTGTAAGGGCAAGGAGATCACCTACTACGTGAAGATCTACCGCTAGTGAGGCAAGTCCTTCATGGGTGATGGCCATGGTGGGATAGACAAGGCTGCTTCTTTGTGGACCCTTCATGGGTGGATCCCTCCGTGGACTCGCTTAGGCATTACCCTTCGTGGGTTGAAGTCTCCATCAACGTGGATGTACGATAGCACCACCTATCAGAACCACGACAAAAACATCTGTGTCTCCAAATTGCGTTTGCACACACCAATCCCATCTCTTTACATTCTTGCAAGTTGCATGCTTTACTTTCCGCTGCTCATATACTCTTTGCATGCTTGCTTGATATGTATTGTGTTTGTTCAACTTGTGCCTAAACTCCACTTCAACCTAAAGAATTTAAAAACTGCAACTTTTGGTACTTCGGTCTGCTCATATACTCTTTAGAGAAACCGGAACGCCCCGTATTCCAGCCCAGAGATCGAGGAGAATTCTTCTGGAATACGGCACTGCTTAGCATAGAACAACTCAGCTCTTTATTACAATCTATATGGGTACAAGGGGATTACATCGGCACGACAACACTATGCCTGCCACGGTTGCTCCATGCAAGCAGCAGAACAACACGATGCAGCGGGATAACTCCTGGCAGCGGAAAAATGTCGGCAGTGGTGAACTCCACTCCACAGGACTCTGGCTAGAACACTTATCCTAGCTCGCAAACAAGGAATCCACTGCAAACAAGCAATCAAATCTGGCATGACCGGCAATCTGGCATGACACGCCAGGTCAGTACATTGAATGTACTTGCAAGCTCACAGCAACCAAAGCAATCAAGAAAACAATAGCATGGCAATTACAGATTATTATGCAATGATGAACACGATACTATCAGAACAACTTGGCATGTAAAACATGATACAGCTAGAACAATACGAGCATGGCATAAACATATGAACATGATGAGACTAGCATGTAACATGATGAAACTATCATGCACCAACTTCCTTCACAACCAATTCCCTCAGACAGGAACTTTTAAAAATTTCTCAGGAATATTTACTAGGCAAATTAAGTTGAAATTTGTCATGAGGCAATTATTTGGATAGGAAAAGATTTTCAAGAAGTTTGGAGTCAATTGGGCAAATATAAATGGCACTTGCTTCACAATCTTCCATTTAGGACAGAATAGGAAATGATTTATTTGAGGTTGATGGGAAACATGGCCAATGAAATATTTTGCCATATGTCAGAAATATATGACCCAAACTGTTTATGAGAATTATTTGGGAATTTGAGGAGTGATGGAAATATAGGTTGCTTCACAACCTAGGGCAAATTTAGTTATTCCTTTAATAGAAAAGGAATATCCCCAATAAAAAGAATATTGGGATTTGGGCTAGGATGAAAATGGAAGTAGGGAAGGATTTGGGTATGACAAGTTTCTCTGGAAGCAAAGAAGAGTTCATCTTCTTTAGTTTCCAGACCACCAAACCACGGAAAAAGAAAACCCAGGCAATAACCTCAGAAAATCAAAAGAAAAAGAAACGGCCAAAAATCAGGCTGTTACAGGTATGATAGCACTGTTAGCTATCTACTCACACCCAAATGACTGTTTTGCCATTGCGGTCACCGCTTAACCTATAAAAGGAGGCCCAAGGCAACATAGCAAAGGGTTCGAACACTTCGACCCCATACACTTGTAAGTTCACGTTGCTCTCCCCTCGAGGCACCGTTACCGGGCCAGAACGCGTCGAGCCTTCGCCCACCTCCAAATCAATCCACCAAAAGCAAGAGTAGGGTTTTACGCTGCAAAGCGGCACGAACCTGGGTAAAAAGCGTGTTGTCCATCGTCGAACTATCCCCTATTACTTCTGCTCTTTGTGCAACGCAGCCATCCCCATGCCGAACCACAAAGGGGCACCCCTGCCTCATAGGTGACCGTGCTTCCACGCTGACACTTCAGGACCTTGTGGGGCGTATCAGTGGTGGAAGGCCACCTAGGATATGTGTGCCACTATTGCGCATGTTTAACAGGTCCAAATGTGTCAAGAAACTGATGGGACGAGTTGTTTTCTATTATATATGTTGTTCATAAACTCTTGCATGTACATAGTTTTACAATGTGATCTTCTTAAAACAGAAACTCCCCAGTTTTATTGCTCATATACAGATGCCTAGCCATGGTCAGGTCAGACTTGCGCTTGGTCACAACATGATGTTTATGTAGACCTACTCCATTTCCTTAGAGGTGAAAAGATACTTATTCATGGATGGTCTCAAATAATGTAGGCCTGTCAATCTTGGAGAATAGGATAGAAGGTTATGTTCGTGCTTTTCCATGGCTTTGAAGTGGATATCCTATTTCTTGACCACATTGCGAGATGAAGCTGCTTTCAGAAAGTTGTGGATGCACGGGCTGGCACCTATGGCTTGGTGGCCTCACCATTGGTTAACTTAAGGCAAAGTAGCATTGTTCGAGCCATGCTTTGTACGGTTGAACCTGTATATGTACTCCTACTACTACTGCTTTCAGTTAAGGTTGTTAAGTACTCCTGCTACTTTTACAGGCTGTCATGTTTCTTCAGTCTCGTCTTCCTCCAGCTGCCAAAACCAAACCAGCACTGGTGGGGCCACCTGCCCCCGACTCCCACGGCAGTTGGTTTATTTGGTGGAAGATCATATGTTCAGATCCTTAATGATATTCAATACCCCTCTAATCTTTAACATGAACATGCTTTGTGAGTAGTTACTTTTATTCCTGAGAACATGGGAGAAGTCTTGTTATAAGTAATCATGTGAATTTGGTATTTGTTCGATATTTTGATGAGATGTATGTGGTCTTTGAAGGAAATATGCCCTAGAGGCAATAATAAAGTTGTTATTTATATTTACTTATATCATCATAAATGTTTATTATTCATGCTAGAATCGTATTAACCGGAAACTTAGTACATGTGTGAATACATAGACAAACAGAGTATCCCTAATATGCCTCTACTTGACTAGCTCATTAATCAAAGATGGTTGATTTTCCTAGCCATAGACATGTGTTGTCATTTGATGAACGGGATCACATCATTAGAGAATGATGTGATGGAAAAGACCCATCCGTTAGGTTAGCATAATGATCATTTTGTTTTTTCTTCTATTGCTTACTTCTTGACTTATACATGTTCCTCAGACTATGAGATTATGCAACTCCCTAATACCGGAGGAAGACCTTATGTGCTATCAAACATCGCAACGTAACTGGATGATTATAAAGATTCTCTACAGGTATCTCCGATGGTGTTTGTTGAGTGGGCATAGATCAAGATTAGGATTTGTCACTCCGTGTATCGGAGAGGTATCTCTGGGCCCTCTCGGTAATGCACATCACTATGAGCTTTGCAAGCAATGTGTCTAATGAGTTAGCCACGGGATAATGCATTATGGACCAAGCAAAGAGACTTGCCGGTGACGACATTGAACTAGGTATGATGATACCGACGATCGAATCTCAGGCAAGTAACATACCGATGAAAAAGGGAACAATGTATGTTGTTATGCAGTTTGACCGATAAAGATCTTCGTAGAATATGTAGAGGCCAATATGAGCATCCATGTTCTGCTATTGGTTATTGATCGGATATATGTCTTGATCATGTTTACATAGTTCTCGAACTCGTACGGTCCGCACGCTTAACATTCGAAGACGATTTGTATTATGAGTTTCGTGTTTTGATGAACCGAAGTTTGTTTGGAGTCCCCGATGAGATCACAAACATGACGAGGACTCTCGAAATGGTCGATACATAAGGATTGATATATTGGAAGGTTATGTTTGGTCACCGGAATGGTTTCGAATAGGTTCGGGCATTTTCCGGAGTACCGGGGGTTACCGGAACCCCCCGGGGGATTAATGGGCCTTAGTGGAGAAGAGAGAGGGATGGCCAGAGGTGGCGCGCCCCCTTGCCCAATCCGAATTGGACAAGGGGAGGGGGCGGCGCCCCACTCCTTCCTTCTCTTCTCTCCTCTTTCCCTTCTTCTCCTACTTGGACTAGGAAAGGGGGGGGACTGAATCCTACTTGGACTAGGAGTCCATGTAGGACTCCCCCCATGGCGCGCCCCCTCCTAGGGCCGACCTCCTATCGTCCCCTTTATATATGTGGGGAATGGGCACCCCAAAGATACACAAGTTGATCTTTTCCGTGTGCGGTGATACGTCTCCAACGTATCTATAATTTTTAATTGCTCCATGCTATATTATTTACTGTTTTGAATGTTTATGGGCTTTATTATACACTTTTATATCATTTTTGGGACTAACCTATTAATCCAGAGCCCAGTGTCAGTTTCTGTATTTACCCTGTTTTAGGGTTTTGAAGAAAAGGAAAATCTAACGGAGTCCAATTGTCCTGAAACTTCATGAAACTCATTTTTGGATGGAAAGAAGCCCAGAAGACTTGGAGTGCACGTCGGGGGATCTGCGAGGAGGTCACGAGGCAGGGGGCGCGCCCTCCACCCTTGTGAGCCCCTCGTGGCCCCCCTGACGTACTTCTTCCGCCTATATATCTCCATATAGCCTAAAAACATCTGGGAGAACAATAGATCGGGAGTTCCGCCGCCAGAAACTCCATAGCCACCGAAAGCCAATCTAGACCCGTTCCGGCACCCTGCCAGAGGGGGAAATCCCTCTCCGGTGTCCATCTTCATCATCCCGGTGCTGTCCATGACGAGGAGGGAGTAGTTCTCCCTCGGGCTGAGGGTATGTACCAGTAGCTATGTGTTTGATCTCTCTCTCTCTCTCTCTCGTGTTCTTGAGGTGATACGATCTTGATGTATTGCGAGCTTTGCTATTATATTTGGATCCTATGATGTTTCTTCCCCCCTCTACTCTCTTATAATGAATTGAGTTTTCCCTTGAAGTAATCTTATCGGATTGAGTCTTTAAAGATTTGAGAACACTTGATGTATGTCTTGTCGTGTGTATCTGTGGTGACAATGGGATACCACTTGATCCACTTGATGTATGTTTTGGTGATTAACTTGCGGGTTCCGCCCATGAACCTATGCATAGGGGTTGGCACACATTTTCGTCGTGATTCTCTGGTAGAAACTTTGGGGCACTCTTTGAGGTCCTTTGTGTTGGTTGAATAGATGAATCTGAGATTGTGTGATGCATATCGTATAATCATGCCCACGGATACTTGAGGTGACATTGGAGTATCTAGATGACATTAGGGTTTTGGTTGATTTGTGTCTTAAGGTGTTATTCTAGTACGAACTCTAGGGCTGTTTGTGACACTTATAGGAATAGCCCAGCGGATTGGTTGGAAAGAATAACTTTGAGGTGGTTTCATACCCTACCATAATCTCTTCGTTCGTTCTCCTCTATTAGTGACTTTGGAGTGACTCTTTGTTGCATGTTGAGGGATAGTTATGTGATCCAATTATGTTAGTATTGTTGAGGGAACTTACACTAGCGAAAGTATGAACCCTAGGCCTTATTTCCACACATTGCAATACCGTTTACACTCACTTTTATCATTCATTACCTTGCTGTTTTTATAATTTCAGATTACAAATACCTTTATCTACCATCCATATTGCACTTGTATCACCATCTCTTCGCCGAACTAGTGCACCTATACAATTTACCATTGTATTGGGTGTGTTGGGGACACAAGAGACTCTTTGTTATTTAGTTGCAGGGTTTCTTGAGAGAGACCATCTTCATCCTACGCTTCCTACAGATTGATAAACCTTAGGTCATCCACTTGAGGGAAATTTGCTACTGTCCTACAAACCTCTGCACTTGGAGGCCCAACAACGTCTACAAGAAGAAGGTCATGTAGTAAACATCAAGCTCATGTCTGGCGCCGTTGCCGGGGAGGTGAGTGCTTGAAGGTATATCTTTAGATCTTGCAATCGAGTCTTTTAGTTTCTTGTTTTATCACTAGTTTAGTCTATAAAAGAAAAGTATAAAAATGGAATTGAGTTTGTCTCATACGCTTCACCTTTTTAATATCTTTCATGAGTATGATGGAAAGGATAATTGTGCTCAAGTGCTAGAAGAAGAAATCTATAAAATGTTTGGCACTAAATCTTTGAATGATGAGCATGATTGCAATGTTGTTAGTATGAATTCTCTGAATATCCATGATACTAATGATGATTGTACTAGTTATGATGAAAATGTCTCCATTGCTGTTATGATGATTGTACTAGTTATGATGATTGTACTAGTTATGATGTGTCATAATTTTTGGACCTAGGGAAGTATGGATGTTGCAGCATTCTTTACAGACTATCCTGTTTAGGCAGATTGCTGTTATGTTTGCATTGTTTGCATATGTTTGCTTCTTTAATGATTCCATTTGAGGATAGGACTATTAAATATGCAGAGGCATTTAGTATGCAATGTTGAATAATAATTTTAGTGATTTGCTACAGTAGAGTATGATAAGGTTTTTGCAATGGTTTATACTAACTTATCTCACGAGTCCTTGTTGAGTTTTGTGTGGATGAAGCTTTTGAGATTTAGGGAGACCATGATATGAGAGGAATTAAGGAGATGCAAAAGCTCAAGCTTAGGGATGCCCAAGGCATCCCAAGATAATATTTCAAGAAGTCTCAAGCATCTAAGCTTGGGGATGCCCTGGTTGGCATCCCACCTTTCTTCCTCAACAACTATCGGTTAGTTTCGGTTGATCCTATGTTTTTGCTTCTTCACATGATGTTTGCTATTCTTAGATGTCATTTTCTTTTGCTTTGCTTGCTTTTTGATTAAAGTACCAAGATCTGGAATTATTAAATGTTAGTGAGTCTTCACATAGTTGCATAATTATTCAACTACTCATTAATGCTCTAGTGCTTCACTTATATCTTTTAGAGCATGGTGGTAGTTTTATTTTGAAGAAATAGATGAACTCTCATGCTTCACTTAGATTATTTTGAGAGTCTTAAATAGCATGGTAATTTGCTTAAAATCCTAATATGCTAGGTATTTAAGATTAGTAAAAACTTCCATATAGAGTATTGAATACTAAGAGAAGTTTGATGCTTGATGATTGTTTTGAGATATGGAGGTAATAATATCAAAGTCGTGCTAGTTGAGTAGTTGTGAATTTGAGGAATACTTTTGTTGAATTTTGCAAGTCCCATAGCATGCATGTATGGTAAACGTTGTGTAACAAATTTGAAACATGAGGTGTTATTTGATTGTCCTCCTTATGAGTGGCGGTCAGGGACGAGCGATGGTCTTTTCCTACCAATCTACCCCCTAGGAGCATGCGCGTAGTGCCGAGGTTTTTGATGACTTGTAGATTTTTGCAATAAGTATGTGAGTTCTTTGTGACTAATGTTGAGTCCATGGATTATACGCACTCTCACCCTTCGATCCTTGCTAGCCTCTTCAGTACCGTGCATTGCCCTTTCTCACATTGAGAGTTGGCGCAAACTTCGCCGGTGCATCCAAACCCCGTGATATGATATGCTCTGTCACACATAAACCTCCTTATATATTCCTCAAAACAGCCACCATACCTACCTATTATGACATTTCCATAGCCATTCTGAAATATATTGCCATGCAACTTTCCACCATTCCGTTTATCATGACACATTCATCATTGTCATATTGCTTAGCATGATCATGTAGTTGACATAGTATTTGTGGCAAAGCCACTGTTCATAATTCTTTCATACATGTCACTCTTGGTTCATTGCATATCCCGGTACACCGCCGGAGGCATTCATATAGAGTCATCTTTGTTCTAGTATCGATTTGTAATCATTGAGTTGTAAATAAATAGAAGTGTGATGATCATAATTATTAGAGCATTGTCCCAAGTGAGGAATAAAACGAGAGAGAGAGAGAGAGAGAGAGAAAGTCCATAAAAATAGAAGGCCCAAAAAAAGAATAGAAAGGCCATAAAAAAGTCCAAATAAAAAAATGAGAGAAAAAGAGAGAAGGGACAATGCTACTATCCTTTGCCACACTTGTGCTTCAAAGTAGCACCAAGATCTTCATGATAGAGAGTCTCTTATGTTGTCACTTTCATATACTAGTGGGAATCTTTCATTATAGAACTTGGCTTGTATATTCCAACAATGGGCCTCCTCAAGTGCCCTAGGTCTTTGTGAGCAAGCAAGTTGGATGCACACCCACTTAGTTTCTTTCGTTGAGCTTTCATACCTTTATAGCTCTAGTGCATCTGTTGCATGGCAATCCCTACTCCTTGCATTAACGTCAATCGGTGGGCATCTCCATAGCCCATTGATTAGCCTCGTTGATGTGAGACTTTCTCCTTTTTGTCTTCTCCACATAACCCCCTCATTATATTCTATTCCACCCATATGCTATATCCATGGCTCGCGCTCATGTATTGCGTGAAAGTTTATACGTTTGAGATTACTAAAGTATGAAACAATTTCTTGGCTTGTCATCGGGTTTGTGCATGATGAGAGCATTCTTGTGTGACGAAAATGAAACATGACGAAACTATATGATTTTGTAGGGATGAACTTTCTTTGGCCATGTTATTTTGAGAAGACATAATTGCATAGTTAGTATGATTGAAGTATTATCATTTTTATGTCAATGTGAACTTTTGTCTTGAATCTTATGAATCTGAATATTCATACCACAATTAAGAAGAATCACATTGAAATTATGCCAAGTAGCACTCCGCATCAAAAATTCTGTTTTTATCATTTACCTACTCGAGGACGAGCAGGAATTAAGCTTGGGGATGCTGATACGTCTCCAACGTATCTATAATTTTTTATTGCTCCATGCTATATTATTTACTATTTTGAATGTTTATGGGATTTATTATACACTTTTATATCATTTTTGGGACTAACCTATTAACCCAGGGCCTAGTGCCAGTTTCTGTTTTTACCCTGTTTTATGGTTTCAAAGAAAAGGAAAATCAAACGGAGTCCAATTGACCTGAAACTTCACGGAGCTCATTTTTGGAAGGAAAGAAGGCCAGAAGACTTGGAGTGCATGCCGGGGGATCTGCGAGGAGGTCACGAGGCAGGGGGCGCGCCCTCCACCCTCGTGAGCCTCTCGTGGCCCCCCTGACGTACTTCTTCCGCCTATATATCTCCATATACCCTAAAAACATCTGGGAGCATAATAGATCGGGAGTTTCGCCGCCAGAAGCCTACGTAGCCACCGAAAGCCAATCTAGACCCGTTCCGGCACCCTGCTGGAGGGGGCAATCCCTCTCTGATGTCCATCTTCATCATCCCGGTGCTCTCCATGACGAGGAGGGAGTAGTTCTCCCTCGGGGCTCAGGGTGTGATCTTAGGTAAAAAATTTGAAATACTGCGTTCCCCAAAAGTGGTATCAAAGCCAGGTCTATGCGTAGATGTTATATGCATGAGTTGAACACAAAGAGTTGTGGGTGATAATAGTAATGCTTACCAGCAATGTCTTACATTGATTCGGTGGTATTGTTGGATGAAGCAGCCCAGACCGATATTACATGACCGTGTTCATGAGACTGGTTCTACCGACGTGCTTCGCACACAGGTGGCTAGTGGGTGTCTGTTTCTCTAGATTTACTTGAATCGAGTTTGACTATGCGCGGTCCTTGTTGAAGGTTAAAACAGCGCACTTGATGAAACATCGTTGTGGTTTTGATGCGTAGGTAAGAACGGTTCTTGCTAGCAGTCCGTAGCAGCCACGTAAAACATGCAACAACAAAGTAGAGGGCGTCTAACTTGTTTTTGCAGGGCATGTTGTGATGTGATATGGTCAAGACATGATGATATAAATTGGTGTATGAGATGATCATGTTTTGTAACAGTTATCGGCAACTGGAAGGAACCATATGGTTGTCTCTTTATTGTATGAAATGCAATCGCCATGTAATTGCTTTAGTTTATCACTAAAGCGGTAGCGATAGTCGTAGAAGCAATAGTTGCGAGACGACAATGATGCTACGATGGAGATCAAGGTGTCAAGCCAGTGACGATAGTGATCATGACGGTGCTTTGGAGGTGGAGATCAAAGGCACAAGATGATGATGGCTATATCATATCACTTATTTTGATTGCATGTGATGTTTATCCTTTATGCATCTAATTTTGCTTACTACGGTGGTAGCATTATAAGATGATCTCTCACTCAATTACAAGGTATAAGTGTTCTCCCTGAGTATGCACCGTTGCTACAGTTCTCGTGCCAAGACACCACGTGATGATTGGGTGTGATAAGCTCTACGTTCACATACAATGGGTGCAAGCCAGTTTTCCACACATAGAATACTCGGGTTAAACTTGACGAGCCTAGTATATGCAGATATGGCCCCGGAACACTGACACCGAAAGGTCGAGCATGAATCATATAGTAGATATGATCAACATAGTTATGTTCACCATTGAAAACTTCTCCATCTCACATGATGATCGGACATGGTTTAGTTGATATGGATGACCTGATCATTTAGATGACTACAGAGATGTCTATCTAAGTGGGAGTTGTTAAGTAATATGATTAATTGAAATTTAATTTATCATGAACTTAGTACTTGATAGTATTTTGCATGTCTATGTTATCGTAGATAAATGACCCATGCTACTATTCCTTTGAATTTTAATGCGTTCCTACAGAAAGCTAAGTTGAAAGATGATGGTAGCAACTAAACGGATTGGGTCCATAACTTGAGGATTATCCTCATTGCTGCATAAAATAATTACGTCATGGAAGCACCACTAGGTGCAAAGCCCGCTGCAGGAGCAACACTAGATGTTATGAACGTCTGGCAAAGCAAAGCTGATGACTACTCGATAGTTCAGTCCGCCATGCTTTACGGCTTAGAATTGGGACTTCAACGACGTTTTGAACGTCATGGAGCATATGAGATGTTCCAGGAGTTGAAGTTAATATTTCAAGGAAATGCCCGAATTGAGAGATGTGAAGTCTCCAATAAGTTCTATAGCTGCAAGATGGAGGCGAATAGTTCTGTCAGTGAACATATACTTAGAATGTCTTGGTACCACAACCACTTTACTCAACTGGGAGTTAATCTTCCTAATGATAGTGTCATTGACAGAGTTCTTCAATCACTACCACCAAGCTACAAAAGCTTTGTGATGAACTATAATATGCAAGGGATGGATAAGACAATTCCCGAGCTCTTCGCAATGCTAAAGGCTGCGGAGGTAGAAATCAAGAAGGAGCATCAAGTGTTGATGGTCAACAAGACCACTAGTTTCAAGAAGAAGGGAAAAGGGAAGAAGGGAAACTTCAAGAAGAACGGCAAGCAAGTTGCTGCTCAAGTGAAGAAGCCCAAGTCTGGACCTAAGCCTGAGACTGAGTGCTTCTACTGCAAAGGGACTGGTCAATGGAAGCGGAACTGCCCCAAGTATTTTGCGGATAAGGAGGATGGCAAAGTTAAAGGTATATTTGACATACATATTATTGATGTGTAGCTTACTAATGCTCACAGTAGCGCTTGGGTATTTGATACTGGTTCTGTTGCTCATATTTGCAACTCGAAACAGGGGCTACGGATTAAGCGAAGATTGGCTAAGGACGAGGTGATGATGCACGTGGGAAATGGTTCCAAAGTCGATGTGATCGCGGTCAGCACACTACCTTTACATCTACCATCGGGATTAGTTTTAGACCTGAATAATTGTTATTTGGTGCCAGCATTAAGCATGAACAATATATCTAGATCTTGTTTGATGCGAGACGGTTATTCATTTAAATCATAGAATAATGGTTGTTCTATTTATATGAGTAATATCTTTTATGGTCATGCACCCTTAATGAGTGGTCTATTTTTATTGAATCACGATCGTAGTGATACACATATTCATAGTATTGAAGCCAAAAGATATAATTTTAATAATGATAATCCAACTTATTTGTGGCACTGCCATTTAGGTCATATTAGTGTAAAGCGCATGAAGAAACTCCATGCTGATGGGCTTTTGGAATCACTTGATTATCAATCACTTGATGCTTGCGAACCATACCTCATGGGCAAGATGACTAAGACTCTGTTCTCCGGAACAATGGAGCGAGCAATAGACTTATTGGAAATAATACATACTGATTTATGTCGTCCGATGAGTGTTGATGCTCGCGGTGGGTATCATTATTTTCTCACCTTCACAGATGATTTGAGCAGATATGGGTATATCTACTTGATGACACATAAGTCTGAAAGATTTGAAAAGTTCAAAGAATTTCAGAGTGAAGTGGAAAATCATCGTAACAAGAAAATTATGTTTCTACGATCTAATCGTGGATGTGAATATTTGAGTTATTAGTTTGGTCTTCATTTGAAACAATGCAGAATAGTTTCGCAACTCACGACACCTAGTACACCACAGCATAATGGTGTGTCCGAACGTCGTAACCGCACTTTATTAGATATGGTGCGATCTATGATGTCTCTTACTGATTTACCGCTATTGTTTTGGGGTTATGCTTTAGAGATGGTTGCATTCATGTTAAATAGGGCACCATCGAAATCCATTGAGACGACACCATATGAACTGTGGTTTGGCAAGAAACCCAAGTTGTTGTTTCTTAAAGTTTGGGGTTGCGATGCTTATGTGAAAAACCATCAACCTGATAAGCTCGAACCCAAATTGGAGAAATGTGTCTTCATAGGATACCCAAAGGAGACTGTTGGGTACACCTTCTATCATAGATCCGAAGGCATGATATTCATTGCTAAGAATGGATCCTTTCTTGAGAAGGAGTTTCTCTCGAAAGTCATGAGTGGGAGGAAAGTAGAACTTGATGAGGTAATTGTACCTTCTCTCTTATTGGAAAGTAGTTCATCATAGTGATTTCTACACCAATTAGTGAGGAAGCTAATGATGATGATCAAGAAACTTCTGATCAAGTTACTACCGAACCTCGTAGGTGCATCAGAGTAAGATCCGCACTAGTGTGGTACGGTAATCCTGTTCTGGAGGTCATATTACTTGATAATGACGAACCTACGAACTATGAGGAAGCGATGATGAGCCGAGATTCCACGAAATGGCTTGAGGCCATGAAATCTGAGATGGGATCCATGTATGAGAACAAAGTATGGACTTTGGTTGACTTGCTTGATGATCAGCAAGCAATAGAGAATAAATGGATCTTCAATAAGAAGACTGACGCTGACGGTAATATTACTATCTACAAAGCTTGACTTGTTGCAAAAGGTTTTCGACAAGTTCAAGGAGTTGACTACAATGAGACCTTCTCACCCATGGCGATGCTTAAGTCCATCCGAATCATGTTAGCAATTGCCGCATTTTATGATTATGAAATTTGGCAAATGGATGTCAAAACTACATCCCTTAATGGATATCTTAAAGAAGAGTTGTATATGATGCATCCAGAAGGTTATGTCGATCCTAAAGGTGCTAACAAAGTGTGCAAGCTCCAGTGATCCATTTATGGACTGGTGCAAGCTTCTCAGAGTTGGAATATACGCTTTGATAGTGTGATCAAAGCATATGGTTTTATACAGACTTTTGGAGAAGATTGTATTTACAAGAAAGTGAGTGGGAGCTCTGTAACATTTCTGATATTATATGTGGATGATATATTGTTGATCGGAAATGATACTAAATTTATGAATAGAATAAAAGGATACTTGAATAAGAATTTTTTAGTGAAATACCTCTGTGAAGCTGCTTATATATTGGGCATCAAGATCTATAGAGATAGATCAAGATGCTTAATTGGACTTTCACAAAGCACATACCTTGATAAAGTTTTAAAGAAGTTCAAAATGGATCAGTCAAAGAAAGGGTTCTTGCCTGTGTTACAAGGTGTGAAGTTGAGTCAGACTCAATGCCCGACTACTGCAGAAGATAGAGAGAAAATTAAAGTCATTCCCTATGCCTCAGCCATAGGTTCTATCATGTATGCAATGTTGTGTACCAGACCTGATGTGTGCCTTGCTATTAGTTCAGTAGGGAGGTACCAAAGTAATCCAGGAGTGGATCACTAGACAACAGTCAAGAACATCCTGAAATACCTGAAAAGGACTAAGGATATGTTTCTCGTTTATGGAGGTGACAAAGAGCTCGTCGTAAATGGTTGGACTGTGAAGATACAAGATTGAAGACTTCGTCCCGTGTCCGGATGAGACTCTACTTGGCGTGGAAGGCAAGCTAGGCAAAACGAATATGTATATCTCCTCCTTTGTAACCGACCTTGTGTAACCCTAGCCCCCTCCGGTGTCTATATAAACCGGAGAGTTTTAGTCCATAGAACAACATACAATCATACCATAGGCTAGCTTCTAGGGTTTATCCTCTTTGATCTCGTGGTAGATCAACTCTTGTAATACTCATATCATCAAGAACAATCAAGCAGGACGTAGGGTATTACCTCCATCAAGAGGGCCCGAACCTGGGTAAACATCGTGTCCCCTCCCTCCTCTTACCATCCGCCTTAGACGCACAGTTCGTGAGCCCCTACCCGAGATCCGCCGATTTTGACACCGACATTGGTGCTTTCATTGAGAGTTCCACTGTGTCGTCACCTCGTCACCATAAGGCCTGATGGCTCCTTCGATCATCGCTAGCGATGCGGTCTAGGGTGAGGCTTTCCTCCCCGGACAGATCTTCGTATTCGGCAGCTTTGCACTGCTGGCCAATTCGCTTGGCCATCTAGAGCAGATCGAGAGCTACGCCCCTGGCCATCAGGTCAGATTTGGAAACTTGAACTACACGGCCGACATCCGCGGAGACTTGATCTTCGATGGATTCGAGCCATGTCCGACACGCCGCACAGTCGCGACGAGCATGATGTAACTCTGCCATCGGACAATGTTCGGGAGATCTCATCCGCAACTACTCCGGCCATCAATCCGGAGCAAGTCGCGCCATCCGAGAGCGGAGGGATGGACCCTGCCATGGAGGCCGCACTCTCAGTGGCGATAGAGCCGGATACTGACTTCACCCCTTACAAGAGCCGTGTCGCTGAACCACTGGATTCATCTCCGTCCATGGACTCCGAGCCGCTTACATCCGTGCCCGTCGAGTCCGACTGGGCACCGATCATGGAGTTCACCTCCGTGGATAAATTTCAGCACTCACCTTTCGGAGATGTGCTAAACTCATTAAGGTCTCTCTCCCTGTCGGGAGAACCTTGGCCGAACTATGTCCGGCTAGAATGGGATGCAGACGACGAAGAAATTCACTGCCCACCCACCACCCACTCAGTAGCCACTGTTCATGACTTAATCGACATGCTCGACTTCGACTCCGAAGACTTCAACGGTATGGACGACGAAGCCGGAGACGAACAGGAACCACCGTCGTCAGGGCGCTGGACCGCCACCTCATCATATGATATATACATGGTGGACACCCCCAAAGAAGGCAATGGTGACGAGACAGCGGAGGATGACCCCTCCAAGAAACAACCCAAGCGCCGACGTCAGCGGCGTCGCTCCAAGTCCTGTCACAGCAAGAGCAGTGATGCCGGCACAGGAGATAATAACACTCAGAATAGCACCGAAGACAACAACAATCCCCTCCGGCATGCTGTAGAGCTAGAGGACGAACAAGCTAGCCCTCCAGATCAGGCAGCAGATGGAGAACCGGAGGAAGACAATCACATGCCTCTCTCCGAAGACAAGGCGGGCCTCGGCGGCGACGAGTTTATCGTGCCTGAGGACCCTGTCGAGCAAGAGCACTTCAAGCGCCAGCTTATGGCCACGGCAAATAGCCTAAAGAAAAAACAGCAACAACTTCAAGCTGATCAAGACTTGCTAGAACACAGGTGGACTGAAGTCCTTGCGGCCGAGGAGCATGAACTCGAGCGCCCGCCAAGAGTTACCCAAAACGCAGGTCGCTACCTCACCTCGAGGAGGAAGCATTGAAATCTCATTCACTAGTGTACGATGTGGCTGACCGTCCAGTACGCGGCCAAGCCAGCAAGGCGTTTCAGCCTAAAGTTCAGACCGCACCCTGTAGCCACTCAGTCAAAAATACTAAGGCCCGGGGCAACACAGAGGACTTGCAAGACATCTTGGACAGTAAGGCAAAAATCGCAAGGTCAATATACGGGACACAGGTACGTGCGCCCACACGGGACGATGACCATCGTGTCAGATACACCAAGAGTAAATCCGGCTGGGCCGAATAACAGCAGACAAGACTCATATGAACTACGTCGGGATATAGCCCGGCACAGAGGTGCCGCACACCCCCTATGCTTCACTGATGAAGTTATGAATCATGAATTCCCGGAGGGTTTCAACCCCGTAAATATCTAATCATATGATGGCACAACATATCCCGTTATATGGATTGAGGATTTCCTCCTTCACATCCACATGGCTCGCGGTGATGATCTACATGCTATCAACTACCTCCCACTAAAACTCAAAGGACCAGCTCGGCATTGGCTGAATAGCTTGCCAGCAGATTCCGTCGGCAGTTGGGAGGATCTGGAAGACGCATTTCTTGAAAACTTCCAGGGCACTTATGTGCGGCCACCAGATGCTGGTAACTTGAGCCACATAACCCAGCAGCCAGGGGAATCAGCCAGACTATTCTGGACACGGTTCCTGACTAAGAAAAATCAAATTGTAGACTGTCCGGATGCAGAGGCCCTAGCGGCATTCAAGCATAACATCCGCGACGAGTGGCTCGCCCGCCACCTCGGCCAGGAGAAGCCGAAATCTATGGCAGCCCTCACGACACTCATGAACCACTTTTGCGCGGGCGAGGACAGCTGGCTGGCTCGCAAGAACAACACATCGAGGAATCCGGATACCTCGGATACCAAAGATGTTAACGGCAGGCAGCATCGTAATAGACCAAAGCGCCGCAATAACTGCGATAACACCGAAGATACGGCAGTCAATGCCGGATTCAGAGGCTCTAGATCCAGTCAGCGGAAAAAGCCATTTAAAAGAAATACTCCGGCTCCGTCCAGTCTAGATCGCATACTGGATCGCTCGTGTCAAATCCACGGCACCCCCGACAAGCCAGCCAATCACACCAATAGAGAATGCTGGGTGTTCAAGCATGCCGGCAACTTAAATTCCGAGAACAAGGACAAGGGGCCGCATAGCGATGACGAGGAGGAGCCCCGGCCGCCAAACACAGGAGGACAGAAGGGGTTTCCCCCACAAGTGAAGACGGTGAACATGATATACGCAACCCACATTCCCAAGAGGGAGCGGAAGCGTGCACTAAGGAACGTCGATGCGATGGAGCCCGTCGCCCCAAAGTTCAACCCATGGTCTGCTTGTTCGATCACCTTCGATCGCAGGGACCACCCCACTAGCATCCGTCATGGCGGATCCTCCGCACTGGTCCTAGACCCCATCATTGACGGATTTCACCTCACCATGGTCTACTTTATCAGGATAATGCAAAAAATGGGTATCGATCCCTCGAGGATCAAACCCAGCAAAACCACCTTTAAATGCGTCATCCCAGGTGTAGAGGCCCATTACACAGGCTCAATCACAATGGAAGTGGTCTTCGGATCACCGGATAACTTCTGAAGCGAAGAGTTAATCTTCGACATCGTCCCGTTTCGCAGTGGCTATCATGCACTGCTCGGACGGACAACATTTGCAAAATTCAATGCAGTGCCGCATTACGCATACCTCAAGCTCAAGATGCTAGGACCTCGCGGGGTCATAACAGTAAATGGAAACACAGAACGCTCGCTCCGTACGGAAGAACACACTGCGGCCCTTGCAGCAGAAGAACAAAGCAGCCTGTTCAGGCAGACCACTCATTCGGCGTCACGGCCCGCGGAGACCTTCAAGCGAGTTCGGAACAAGCTGCAACAGGATCGCCTGGCATGATCAGGGCTCTCCTAGCAATTCGGCCCCCGTCCTAGTCCCAGTGAAGCGACGAAATCCGTGCCACGCGTACATAACTACGCATTGAAAATACCATGGACATAGGCGGGGGCACGATCAGGACACGCCCCGCATTGTGGCTTAACCACACTAGGGGCTGTATACCTTTGACATTCCTTTTCTCTTTCAGGGCCTAACTCTCTGGAAGCCCTTTCCGGTAGTACGATTGCCGGACACATTCCGGAAGCAACAACCAAGGCGGCAAAAAGCTAAGATGAACACATGAACCGCCAGGTGGTCTCTAGTAATAATTGATATACCCGATTTTCACTATTTATGCGTAGCTTGCCCTGGGATAGGACATTTCGAATTGTCCTACTTTATGCTTTATTGCACTACTTGTACCAAGTATGCTTCGACGTATCATTTAAATAACAATGCATATCATTAATCTATCATTGCATTATTTATGTTTTTTTCTTTCTCTTATATGTCCATTTACGACAATCTGCACCTGCACGTGCGGGTACGGTCGGTTCTCCAGGGGTCCTCGTTTACCCCATAATACGGCGCAAGAAGTTTGAACACTTTCAACAGTGTGGCACCCCGAACTTATAGCATTATATGCATCAGATCCTAATCATGTCTTTGGTCAAATGTTGGGTCGCCCGGCTCCCATGCTTTGGTACCTTATGTTCCGCTATATCGGCTAAGGTAGCGGTGGGAGAACTACTGCGATTGTGTCCCGATTCTTCTGGACGAGCACCTCAGTAGAGAAAGCCAAAAACTGATTGTCATGATAAGGCGAGTGACTGGTCGCTGTTCGAGAGGTCTCAAGTCCTTAAATACTTTTTCCGCTTCGGGTGAGGAGTCGGCCTTGTCCGGCTTAGGCGTGTATAGCGCCCCAAATTCGGCCCTCCGAGTACCAGGGGCTTTGCCAAAAAATTAAAATCATAGACTTCTATGGCTAAGTGAGAGTGATAAAGCATTATAGTCCGATTGCCTGGTTCGTTGCGCTGAACACCTCCCTTGAAGGACCCAAAATTGGGGTAAAGAGTGTTCAGGTTTATCCCGAACACCCCAATACTAGTTACATGGGGATAGAAGCCGACGACTAGCCAACTCTTAGATTTTATAAACGGCCGCACAGAAGGTAATATTTTAAATTAAGAAAGCTTCCATGGCGCAAATGAACTCGTTTCATATTACAGGATCACATGGGCATGTTTGTTCAAAAATTACATCCTTGGCACACTCATCTGCCACTAAGCGGGAACCCTTCAGGACAGTCTCATAGTAATTCTCGGGGCAGCGATGCACCTTGCCCTCCGGCGGCCCCTCCTTCACTAGCTTCACGGCATCCAGCTTTGCCTAGTGCACCTTCGCCCGGGCAAAAGCCCTGCTTGCACCCTCGATGTAGACGGACCGCTTGATGACTTCAAGTCGTGGGCAGGCTTCCACAAGCCGCCTCACCAGACCGAAGTGGCTACCGGACAGGGGCTCGCCAGGCCACATCCAGATTATAAGGCCCCTCATGGCCTATTCGGCGGCCTTGTGAAGTTTGACCAACTGCTTTAGCTGGTCGCTCAAGGGCACGGGGTGTTCGGTCCCAGTATACTGAGACCAGAACAACTTCTCCGTTGAGCTCCCCTCCTCAGCCCGATAAAACTCCACGGCATCTAGTACACTGCGGGGAAGATCTGCAAACGCTCCTGGAGAGCTCTGAACTCGGGTAAGAAAAAGGAAAGTCTCCTTCACATGCTTGCTTTGCATAATGAATGCCTTACCCGCTGCTATCTTCTTCACCGCGTCAATCTCCTGGAGGGCCTTGTGGGCTTCGGCCTTGGCGCTCCGGATGCTTTCAAGCGCCTGCGCGAGCTCGGACTCTCGCGTCTTAGAGTCAAGCTCCAAGGACTCGTGCTTTTTGGCGAGAGCCTCGAGCTCTTGCTGCACCTCGCCTACTCGGGCTTCTTGTTTCTCCCGTTCAATGCGTTCTTTGGCCGCTTTGTCTTCGGCCTCGGACAACGCCTTCCTCAGGGTCGCCACCTTGGTCGTGGCCCCTGACAAATCCATGATGATCCTATTACTTTACACCCGAACTTCTTTTTAACTATATAGACAGGGGTATTTATTACCTTTTCTCCCTTCGAGCTGCCTCTTGGTAAGGCCGAGCTCATCCTCGGACCGCTTCAGGTCCTGCTTCAGCGGAGAGACCTCCGCAGTACGTGCGGCAGCAGCCAGCAGTGAAGCCTACACATACACATAGACAAAATATAATTAGACTCCTGAGTCATCATTTGATCCTCTATTCGGCTTTTCTTTGCGAACGACGAACAGAGCATCAGGGGCTACTATCTATGCGGTAATTGTCGGTGTCAAAACCGGCGGATCTCGGGTAGGGGGTCCCGAACGTGCGTCTAAGGCAGATGGTAACAGGAGGCAGGGGACACAATGTTTTACCCTGGTTCGGGCCCTCTTGATGGAGGTAAAACCCTACGTCCTGCTTGATTAATATTGATGATATGGGTAGTACAAGAGTGGATCTACCACGAGATCGGAGAGGCTAAACCCTAGAAGCTAGCCTATGGTATGATTGTATGTTGTCCTACGGACTAAAATCCTCCAGTTTATATAGACACCGGAGAGGTTAGGGTTACACATGGACAGTTACAAAGGAGGAGATACACATATCCGTATTGCCTAGCTTGCCTTCCACGCCAAGTAGAGTCCCATCCGGACACGAGGCAAAGTCTTCAATCTTGTATCTTCATAGTCTAACAGTCCGGCCAAAGGATATAGTTCGGCTGTCCGGAGACCCCCTAATCCAGGACTCCCACAGTAGCCCCTAAACCAGGCTTTCAATGATGATGAATCCGGCGCGCAGTATTGTCTTCGGCATTGCAAGGCGGGTTCCTCCTTTGAATACACCACGGAAGAATTTGAATGTAAGGATAGTGTCTGACCCTGCAAAATAAGTTCCACATACCACCGTAGAGAGAATAATATTTCCACAAATCCAATTTGCTGACTTGTTTTGGCAACACGACATTATGTCACGGCCCGGTGATTATTTCGAACCGTTTCCTTTAACTAGCCCCGCACATAACGCAAGGCAGTTTTTTGACACGTCTCGTCAAAGCAGAGATCGTGTCCCCTTATCACGGGATTCTCATCAATACGGGCATGGGTAACCCAACCACGTTTAGGACTCCTAGATTATAGGCAAGTCCCAAACGGCCACGAAGAGGACGCTTGGTATTCACCCTCTTTATAAAGGGCCAAGGCTTTCCCTTTTTTCGCTCCCGTGCTCAATCGAATCCTTCCCCCGCCTCGAGTTCTAACACCCAAAGCCCAGGTCAGGTGCTTCGGATCTTCAACCATGTTTGGATCCAGCCTTCAAGGCCGATGGATGCCCTCCTCCGTTACGGAAGAAGACATCAAGAAGTTGCGGGAGGCCAGATACCTGACCGCCGAGGTTTCGCATCGGCTGCCTGCCCGAGGGCAGGTCGTCCCTACTCCTGAACCCAACAAAGACGTCGTGTTCATCTCCCACTTCCTCCGAGGTCTAGGCCTCGCTCTGGATCCCTTTGTAAGGGGTTTGATGTTTTACTACGGGCTAGACTTCCACGATCTAGCCCCGGACTCCTTTCTTCACATCTCGGCATTTATTGTCATGTGTGAGGCCTTCCTCCGCATTACCCCCCACTTTGGCATGTGGCTCAAGAACATTGATGTGAAGCCGAAGACAACCGAGGGACAGCATGTAGCGTGCGGAGGAGCATTAATAAGCAAGATTGCGGGAGCTCCGTGGCCAAAAGGTTCCTTTCCAGAGGTGTCCGGATTATGGCAACAGGAGTGGTTTTACGTCACAGCTCCCAGAAGTGCCAAGTGAGTGGCTCCCCCCGCTTTCCGCTTGAGCCCCCCCACCACAACTGATGTCATGGATTAGCAGAGGGCTGAGCTGGGGTCCAGCCAAGGACGTGCCCATACTGCAAAGCCGCATTTAAGATCTCTTCGAGGGAGATTTTAATTTGGTTATGGTAATGCAAGTCATGCTGGTTCGTCGAGTCCAGCCTTGCAAACGCAGGCCCCTTCGCTTGTGGGAGTTCAACCCAGAAGGACCGCGCGCTATTCAAAGTTTCCTCGGCCTGACACATGAGGAGATGTACAAGTCATTCTTTGGACCTCAAACAGAGTGTCCGGACGCTATCGAGGATGTGGGCCTGTGTAGCAACGGCACCGCCGAACAAGTAAGTAATCCTCAAGCCGAACACACCATCTTTTATTTATCATGACGTCATTTCTGAGAAATCGCCCTTTGACCAGGACTGGCTAACAAAGGCGAAGATGATTCGGTGTTCGGCCCCCCTCCCTGTGGGTTTGGAAAATCTGGTACTGGAAAAGATGCTCGAGCGCGCACCTTGCCCGGAGCCCTCAAAGGAAGATGCGG
>NC_041386.1:365671286-365700296 GCF_002162155.2 Triticum dicoccoides | reverse complement strand
GCGCGCCCCCATCGCTGCTAGTTCCAACAGAGGGAACGAGCGCCTCCACAAGGGAGGATAACCAAGGAGAAGATTCCGACCTTCTCTCACCACGGGGGAGGAAGAGGACTGCCTCTGAGGATCCGGAAACTGATGCCTCCAAACGGGAGAAGAAGTCTCCAACAGAGGGTCCTGCCTCAGGGGGTGCTCTTGCCGCACAAAGTCCTCGCGGGGACCATCCCTCCAATGAGCCGTAAGTGATCAAAAAATACTTTAATAGTGAAGGTATACTACCTTTCTTCTGAGAAAAATAACTGAAGCATATATCGTGCAGTTCGGATCTTAGCCCTTCTCAGCTGAGCTCGTCTTCGGGGGATCTTCTTCCAGAGATGATGGAGAGCGAAACGCCTCCCCCGAACTCCCCCGCTCAAGAAGCGGGCGACCTCGAAGTGTCGTCACGGAGGGCCTCTCCGGGTCCGGTGAGGCCAGAAGACAATCCCATAGTCACCCGAAGTCCCCAACATCCGGTTCTCGAAGAGAGCAAACAGAAGAGTCTGGCACCGTCTGGTATGCGGTCGGACATTCTGAGGGAGCTGTTGGAGCGAGCGGCCATCTCAGAAGAACACTGTACATTGATGGAAAGAATTTCGTCTGCCAAAAGCAGATTACATGAAGCCTTTATGAGTCTACTGACGGGCTTTAAGGTACGTGAAATGATATACTTTTTGCTAGTACCGCACATGTTAGGTGTGCCCTGCGTAGATAGTAGCCCCTAAGACTCTGGTTGTCGTCGAGAATGGCGGCGAACAGAGGATCATAGGCCCAGGTAATAACTAGACTGCTTTTATGTGTAGGTGGTGGAGGCTCCGGTGGCTAGCCGGACTAATGAGTTTGCCGAACTAAAGCGGCAATTGGATGCGGCGGACGCCGACATTGAGCTTGTTAACAAGCGGCTTGACAAGTCACAAGGTAAGTAATGTTTTCTAGTGAATGTCACATAATAAGAGTAGCATGATGCCAGTATCTTTAATATGCTGTGACTGCAGATGGAGCTGCCACCGTGGAGACCCTTGGGGCGAAACTTGCCCGAGCCGAAGAACAAGCAAGAGCTAGTAATGCGGCTGCTTTGAAGGCGGCCGAAGAGTTAAGAGCCGAGAAGGCTGCGCATTGCGAAAGCAAAGAGAAGATGGCCAATATGGCCGTGGAATTAAAAGGCACCGCCGACCGTTGCTAGTTCCTTGAAGAAGAAAACCGAGTGAAGGCAGCGAACCTTGAAAAGGCCACGATGGCGACCAAAGACACTCGCTTTGCTATGAGGGCGAAGAAGGAGGAGCTATGCGAAGCTAGGGATATTGCGGCTGGGAAGCCCTTTCTGCTGCAGAGGAAGTTCGGAGATCCGTGGTATGCCCCTCTGGATCGGCTGTGGAGTTCGGCAGACGCATATATGGAGTTGGCCGCAAGCGCTGTCGATGTGGTCGAATACTTCCGAGATCAGACAGATCGTGAAGTGGACAAGCTGTTCTGGTCGCAATTTAACGTTCCAGAGCATCCGCTTCCCTTGGCTGATCAGCTAGCCAAATGGGCCGAACTTAATAGGTTGTCCGGACTTGCCATGATGTCCGTCGTAGATCATTTATGGCCGGAGAAGCCAAGCCGAACAACTATTTCAGCTTAGTGCAGCAGTTCCTTGGTGCGGTGCCGTGCATCAATGTGATGAAGAGGTCGGCGTGCATAGAAGGCTCACGGATGGCCTTTTCCCATGTCAAGGCATACTGGGCGGAGATGGATGCTTCCACTGTTGTGGCGCAAGGTTCGGCCATAGGCCGAGTAGCTGCCAAGCACTATTTTGAAGAGGTTCTTGAGGGTGCTCGTCTTATAGAGTCCTAGTGCTCGAAGAATATTATGTTTGAGTGACAGGTATTCCCATTGTAAACACAATGTTTTTACGAAATATAGTAAGGCTGTATTTATACTTTTGCCGGAAAGTAATATGATGCCTCCTGTGCAGCCATTTATGTATATATGTATATAACCTGAAAGATTGTAGTCGTCGGCTTCAACCCCCACGCATATAATGCGGGGGTGCTCGCAAAAAACGCATGTTCACACTTAACCCAACGTCTTGGTCCTATTAAGGAGGTGATAGTGCAGCGAACGAGGCAACCGGACTATGATGCTTTAACACTTTCACTT
Source organism: Triticum dicoccoides (assembly GCF_002162155.2). Classification (NCBI taxonomy): domain Eukaryota; kingdom Viridiplantae; phylum Streptophyta; class Magnoliopsida; order Poales; family Poaceae; genus Triticum; species Triticum dicoccoides. Next base: position 365,698,124 of record NC_041386.1, on the reverse strand, counting down.
AGCCATAGGAGTTTGAAGGTGGGGCTACTATATAGCCCCTGGTGGCTCCGCACTCTCCCGAACTCGGGCTGCGTATATGCCTGGCCGGGAAACGACCCTTCATTAAAGCGGAGGAATTCTAACATTCCGATAGGTCATCGAGTGGTCGACCAGTCTCGCGCTATATCATGACAGTCAGTTTTCGGCTTTCTCTACTGAGGTGCTCGTCCGGCCGAACCAGGGCACAATCGCAGTAGTTCTCCTGGTGCTGCCTTAGCCGATAGAACAGAACATAAGGCACCAAAACACAGGAGCCGGGCAAACCCAACATTTGACCAAAGACATGATTCAAAGCTGATGCATATAAGGCCAAACTCGCGACGCCGAACACTCCCTAAGGTATTTGGTCTTTATGGTATAAACCGGGCCTAAATAGTGCCCTTTGTAAGAAGCCCCTTGTGTCCGGGTACGTGCGGTATGCTGATGTGGCCACATGCCAAGACGTCAGCATCCTTCTCAATTGTACTGAGAATCCGAGGGATGTATATCAACAAGAGACAGTAAAAATGGTTTACGCAGGGTCTTAATCTAAAAAGAATCCTTAGAGCAGGTCCCTGCTGTACGTCTGCGCCTGTGTCTCCGTTGTGCTGTATCCTGGACGGGTGTAGCACGATGGTCATCTGTAAAAGAGAGGAACTTAAGTGAAAAGTTGTCGTGCAAAAAGATAGTTTTTAAAGAAACCATTTATAATTAAAGAAAAAATTGTCACTTGTCTGTGCGCGTTGAGCCCCTTGTATTTGTAATAGGGGTGTGGCCATCAATCCGGTATGAATTACATATAGCTGAGCCGGACTCGTCTAAACGTGTCTGTGGTCTTGACGACCTATCAAATGCTTTAGTTAGTGAGGCCGTTTTTAGTGTGCGGCTACCAAGGCAGTCGCACTCTCTTCGGCGTGCAAATATCGCTCAATATTTCCATTCACTGTAATGATGCCACGTGGACCGGGCATCTTGAGCGTGAGAGAAGCGTAATGCGGTATTGCATTAAAGCGAGCAAAAGCTTTGCATCCAAGTAGTGCTTGATAGCCACTTTGGAATGGAGCAATGTGGAAGGTTAAATGTTCGCTACGGAAGTTATCGGGGAAGCTGAATATAACCTTTAGTAGCAGGGAGCCTGTGCAGTGAGCCCTTGGGCCTGGCGTTACTCCTTTAAAGGTAGTATTGCTATGGCAAATTTTTGTTGGGTCTATCCCCATTTCGCGGATTGTATCCTGGTATATCAGGTTTAGACTGCTGCCACCGTCCATCAGGACTCATGTGAAGTGGTATCCGTCAATTATTGGGTCTAATACCAGGGCAGCCCATCCTGGACGCCGGATACTTGTTGAGTAATCACGATGGTCGAAAGTGATCGGTTGAGACGACCAGTGGCAGGACTCCGCGGTGATAGGCCCTTGGGTATATTTTTCTGGGAGTGCCGCTTTGTTTCCCCCCTTGATCATGTATAACACGTTGACTGTTTTGACTTCTGGTTGAAACTTGTTTTGTTCCCCAGTGTCTTGCTTGAGAGGCTCATCCTCGTCTTCGCTTGGTGTATGCTCCCCCTTGTGTACGGTGTTGAGCTTGCCGGACTGCTTGAAGACCCAACATTCTCTGTGGGTATGATTAGCGGGTTTACCAGGGGTGCTATGGATCTGACATACTTGGTCCAGAATTTTGTTTAGGATGGACAGTTCGTCTCTGGCGCCTTTAGAGGGCGGCTTTTGCTGACTTGGCCGAGAGCTTTTGAATCCAGCGTTTACTACCGTGCTCTTCATGTTGTCTTCTTTATTCCGGCGTTTGTTATTGTTGTTGCACCGTGATTTCCCGTTTCCATCACTAACTTCGGATGTACTGGGGTCGCTGATGCTGCATCTGGCTAGCCAACTATCCTCACCCGCGCAAAAGCGGATCATGAGGCTTGTTAATGCTGCTATTGTTCTCGGCTTTTCATGGCTGAGATGTCTGGCAAGCCATTCGTCACGGACGCTATGCTTAAAAGCTGCCAAGGCTTCGGCGTCTGAACAGTCGACTATTTGGTTCTTTTTAGTAAGAAACCTATTCAAAAGCTTCCGGGCTGACTCTCCAGACTGTTGAGTTATATGACTCAAATCGTCCGCGTCCAGAGGTCGGATGTAAGTCCCCTGAAAATTTGCCCGAAAAGCATCTTCGAGCTCTTCCCAGCTTCCAATGGAACTTTCGGGGAGGCTCTTAAGCCAGTGCCGAGCTGGCCCTTTGAGTTTAAGGGGTAAATACTTAATGGCGTGGAGGTCATCTCCCTCGAGCCATATGGATATGGAGGATATAATCCTCAATCCAGACACTAGGGTCTGTTGTTCCGTCGTATGTCTCTATATTTACGGGTTTGAATCCCTCTGGAAATTCATGATCCATCACCTCATCGGTGAAACATAGGGGGTGTGTGGCACCCCTGTATCCGGGTGTACCGCATTCTTCGGATGTTTGTTGTGTTGCATTGTATGCTGGAGCACGCTTACGTGGTCCATAGATGGATCTTGTTGTGCCGTCCTTTTGATGCGAGTCCTCACGTGGATCGCGTATTGGCTTATGTGCGGCGTTGTTTGCCGCTCTATGTTGGCCGTGTGGTCGCTTATCCGGCCAGATGGCTGTTTTGATTTTTGGTTGTGGGGGATCTAAGGCCTCCTCATCGAATTCAGGTAGCAACTTCCACTTCGGGTAGCTCTTGGTGGGGCGATTACCGCCGTACTTCGGTGTTGTGTTGAGTACTTTGTGTCCATCTGATTTGGAGTGTGTCTTGTGCAGCCTTGAGCCTTTGCTTCTGCTTTTTTAGACTCCTCGCGGTGGCAACGAGCCTTTGATGGGCATTCTGTTGCTCCGGGTGTCTGTCCGGTGTGATGTCATCTGGACTATGATCTTTGAAAGAGTCGGGTTGTTCGGCTTGATTCTCCGTGTTGCCATGATCCGGCAATGGTTCCCCCTGCTCTAAGGCTGGGTCTGTATGACCGTTGTTTCTACCAAGGCGGGATTTGGGGCGGCGCTTACGCCGTTGTTTCGACTGTTTTTCGAGGGAACAACCCTTCGTTGCGTCCTTCCGTTCCTCGTCGTCGTTTTCCTTTGGTGTGTCCACCATGTATACGTCATGCGGTGCAGTGGGCGTCCAGTGCCCTGGGGGCAGTGGTTCCTGTTCGTCTCCTGCATCGTCGTCCATACCGTCGATGTCTTCGGAGTCGGAGTCGAGCATATCAGTTAAGTCATCGACAATGGCTACTAAGTGGGTGGTGGGTGGGCCGCGAATTTCTTCGTCGTCCGCATCCCAGTCCTGCCAGACATAGTTCGGCCAGGATCCTCCTGACAAGGAGAGAGACCTTAATGAGTTCAGTATGTCGCCAAAGGGCGAGTGCTGAAAAATATCCTTGGAGGTAAACTCCATGATCGGCGCCCAATCGGATTCGATAGGAACGGGCGCAGGCGGTTCGGAGTCCGTGGCCGGAGAAGGATCCGACAGTTTAACAACACGGCTCTCATGCAAGGTAAGGTCGATGTTTGGCTCGATCGCCGCTGAGGGTAAGGCCTCCGTGGCGGGGTCCATCCACCCGTCCATGGACGGCGCAACTGGCTCCAAATTGAGGGTCGAAGCAGCTGCCTATGTGATCTCCTGAGCACTGTTCGATGGTAGAGCTAAATCATACTCATCGTGACCGCGTGACGCACAAGGCAGAGGCTCGAATCCGTCGAAGATCAAGTCTCCACGGATATCGGCTGTGTAGTTTAAGCTTCCAAACCTGACCTGGTGGCCACGGGCATAACTTTCAATCTGCTCTAGATGGCCAAGCGAATTGGCCCGCAGTGCAAAGCCACCGAACACGAAGATCTGTCCTGGGAGAAAAGTCTCACCCTGGACTGCACCGCTATTGATGATAGTAGGAGCCATCAAGCCTAACGGCGACGACACAGAGGAACTCTCAATGAAAGCGCCAATGTCGGTGTCAAAACCGGCGGATCTCGGGTAGGGGGTCCCGAACTGTGCGTCTAAGGCGGATGGTAACAGGAGGCAGGGGACACAATGTTTTACCTAGGTTCGGGCCCTCTTGATGGAGGTAAAACCCTATGTCCTGCTTGATTAATATTGATGATATGGGTAGTACAAGAGTAGATCTACCACGAGATCGGAGAGGCTCAGCCCTAGAAGCTAGCCTATGGTATGATTGTATGTTGTCCTACGAACTAAAATCCTCCGGTTTATATAGACACCAGAGAGGTTAGGGTTACACAAGGTCGGTTACAAAGGAGGAGATACACATATTTGTATTGCCTAGCTTGCCTTCCACGCCAAGTAGAGTCCCATCCGGACACGAGACGAAGTCTTCAATCTTGTATCTTCATAGTCTAACAGTCCGGCCAAAGGATATAGTCCGGCTGTCCGGAGACCCCCTAATCCAGGACTCCCACAGTAATATTTTCTTATATTCTCATCGCTTACCTCAAAGCCTGTTAGGAGGCTGGCACAAGCTTCGGTCAGTCCGTTTTTGGCGGACTGAACCTTCTCGACCACCGCACTCATGATAGTGCGGTGCTCTTCTTTGATGGAAGCGCTGCGAAGCGCTTCCAGCAGGTTGTCCAGTGCCTCTGGTTGGACAGAGGACACCGGCATGGATGGTTGCCCCCCCTGGACGGGGGACCGCCTGCCGGAGTCCGGAACCATCGAAGGTTCCGGCGCAGTGTCCGGTTGGGGCCCGAACTCGAAGCCCGTAGGAGCCTCGCTCCCTTGGTAACCAGGGTCCGGGAACTCGCCGCGAGGCGCCACCAGGACCACCTCCCCTTGGCTCGGCATTGTCCGTAGGGCGAGGGGTGGAAGCGGTCGGAAGAGAACCGATGTTCATATCCGACGAGTCCAAAGAGCCGCTCGATGAGGGTACGTCGAGATGAGCTCGGGACAGACTGCATAATCATGTTCGGCATGAGGAGAGGCGGTGCAATAAAACATACCATGAAGTACTATGGTGTCTAGACACTTACAACTTCGCGAGGGGCTTGTCCCTGGGTAGCCACTTGTCGCCGCTGTCGGCGGCTGTTGTGGCACAATCCGGAGGGAGGGTCCTTCCCTTCTTGGACCCTTCGGCCTCCCCGGATGGGTCAGCCTTCCTTTTCTTGTCTCCCCCGACTGGGGGGGGGGACTTTTCTCCTCCTCCTCCTCCTCGTTTCCGTGGGAGGAGTGCGCGTCGAAGTCATCGGACGATGAGTCCGATACAACCTTGCGCTGGAGACCCTTTCGGGTCCCCGTGGCCTTCTTCTTGGTCTTCTTTGCCGGCACATCGTAAGGTGCCGGAGTCACCATCTTCGTTAGAAGCACATCTGCGGGATGTTCGGGCAGGGGGGCTGGGCAATCAAGCTGCTCCGATGTCTCTATCCAGTCCTGTTAACGACATGGAAGCTTAGATCCAGCACATAACTAAACCGGGGCAAATAAATACCCTGAGAGATATAAAAGCCTACCGGATTGGCACGGCGCTTTGCGCTGAGTCCACGGTCCTCGGGGAGGGAGGGAGGAATCTCGGCACTCTTGAACATCACCCTCCAGACGTCCTCATGCATCGTGTCGTACAGCTGTCGCAGCGTCTGGTGCTTGGTCGAGTCAAACTCCCACAAAAAAATGCCCGTCATTGACACGGAAGGATCCGACGGAAGTGCATAACCTGGACCACGTTGACAAGCTTGATTTTCTTCTTCGGCATGTTCTGGATGCAGGTCTGGAGTCTGGTCAGCTCTACCGAAGAACCCCAGGATAGGCCCTTCTTTTTCCAGTAGGTGAGCCGCGTGGGGATTCCGGATCGAAATTTGGGGGCCGCCACCCAGTTGGAGTCACGCGGCTCGGTGATGTAGAACCACCCCGATTGCCACCCCTTTATGGTATCCACATAGGTGCCCTCGAGCCAGGTGACATTAGGAATCTTTCCCACCATGGCGCCTCCGCACTCTGCTTGCAGGCCACCCACCACCTTCGGTTTGACATTGAAGGTTTTCAGCCATAGGCCAAAGTGGGGCCTGATGCGGAGGAAGGCCTCACACACGATGATAAATGCCGAGATGTTGATGATGAAATTGGGGGCCAGATCATGAGAATCCAGCCCAAAGTAGAACATGAGCCCGCGGACAAATGGGTGGAGAGGAAATCCCAGTCCACGGACGAAATGGGTAAGAAAAACTACCCTCTCATGGGGTTCGGGCGTTGGGACGATCTGCCCCGCATTTGGCAGACGGTGTGCGATATCGGCAGCCAGGTATCCGGCTTCCCGTAACTTTTTGATGTTCTCCTCCGTGACGGAGGAGACCATCCAATTGCCTCTTGCTCCAGACATGCTTGGAGTGGTTTGAGAAGAAGTACGCGAGCTTGGGCACTAGAACTCGAGTGTGCGGGAATGAGTAAGCAAGGAGGAAGAAGGCGTGGGTGAAAAAAGTAAATCTTTGTCCCTTTATAAGGGCGGAAGAGGCGATGTGTCTCCCCACTTGCCTGGCAAAACCGCTTATTCCCCAGGCACCGTAATTGATGGTGCGGTTGGGTTACCCACGTCCGTATTGATGAGAATCCCGTGATAAGGGGAACATGATCTCTGCTTTGACAAGACGTGTCAAGAAAACCGCCTCGCGATATGTGCGGAGCTGGTTGAGAAAAGCGGTTCGAATAATAACCAGGCCATGGCGTGATGTCATGCTGTCAAAACGTGTCAACAGATTAGATTTGTGGAAATATTATTCTTTGTACGGTGGTATGTGGAACTTATTTTGTAGGGTCGGACAATATCCTTGCATTCAAACTCTTCTATGGTGTATTCGGAGGAGGAACCCGCCTTGCAATGCCGAAGACAACACTGCGCGTCGGACTCATCGTCATTGAAGCCTGATTCAGGGGCTACTGAGGGAGTCCTAGATTAGGGGGTCTCCGGACTGCCGGACTATATCCTTTGGCCGGACTGTTGGACTATGAAGATACAAGATTGAAGACTTCGTCCCGTGTCCGGATGGGACTCTACTTGGCGTGGAAGGCAAGCTAGGCAAAACGGATATGTATATCTCCTCCTTTGTAACCGACCTTGTGTAACCCTAGCCCCCTCCGGTTTCTATATAAACCGGAGGGTTTTAGTCCATAGAACAACATACAATCATACCATAGGCTAGCTTCTAGGGTTTAGCCTATTTGATCTCGTGGTAGATCAACTGTTGTAATACTCATATCATCAAGAACAATCAAGCAGGACGTAGAGTGTTACCTCCATCAAGAGGGCCCGAACTTGGGTAAACATCGTGTCCCCTGCCTCCTATTACCATCCGCCTTAAACGCACAGTTCGGAACCCCCTACCCGAGATCCGCCGGTTTTGACACCGATAATATGTTCTCGTTTATGGAGGTGATAAAGAGCTCGTCATAAACGGTTACGTCGATGCAAGCTTTGACACTGATCCGGATGACTCTAAGTCACAAACCAGATACATATTTTTATTAAATGGTGGAGCTGTCAGTTGGTGCAGTTCTAAGCAGAGCATCGTGGCGGGATCTACCTGTGAAGCGGAGTACATAGCTGCTTCTGAATCAGCAAATGAAGGAGTCTGGATGAAGGAGTTCATATCTGATCTAGGTGTAATACCGAGTGCATCGAGTCCAATGAAAATCTTTTTTGACAATACTGGTGCAATTGCTTTGGCAAAGGAATCTAGATTTCACAAGAGAACCAAGCACATCAAGAGACGCTTCAATTCCATGCACAATCAAGTCAAGGAGGGAGACATAGAGATTTGCAAGATACATACCGATCTCAATGTTGCAGACCCATTGACTAAGCCTCTCTCACGAGCAAAACATGATCAGCACCAAGACTCCATGGGTGTTAGAATCATCAATATGTAATCTATATTATTGACTCTAGTGCAAGTGGGAGACTGAAGGAAATATGACCTAGCGGCAACAATAAAGTTTTTATTTATATTTCCTTATATCACTATAAATGTTTATTATTCATGCTAGAATTGTATTAGCCGGGAACTTCGTACATGTGTGAACATGTAGACAAACAGAGTGTCCCTAGTATGCCTCTACTTGACTAGCTCGTTAATCAAAGATGGTTAAGTTTCCTAGCCATAGACATGTGTTGTCATTTGATGAATGGGATCACATAATTAGAGAATGATGTGATGGACAAGACCCATCTGTTATCTTAGCATAATGATCATTTAGTTTTTCTACTATTGCTTTCTTCATGACTTATACATGTTCCTCAGACTATGAGATTATGCAACTCCTGAATACCGAAGGAGCACCTTGTGTGCTATCAAACGTCACAATGTAACTAGGTGACTATAAAGATGCTCTATAGGTATCTCCGATGGTATTTGTTGAGTTGGCATAGATCAAGATTAGGATTTGTCACTCTGTGTATCGGAGAGGTATCTCTGGGCCCTCTCGGTAATGCACATCACTATGAGCCTTGCAAGCAATGTGTCTAATGAGTTAGCCACGGGATGATGCATTACAGAACGAGTAAAGAGACTTGCCGGTGACGATATTGAACTAGGTATGATGAAACTGACAATCGAATCTTGGGCAAGTAACATACTGATGACAAATGGAACAACATATGTTATTATGCGGTTTGACCGATAAAGATCTTCGTAGAATATGTAGGACCCAATATGAACATCCAGGTTTGGCTATTATTTATTGATCGGAGATATGTCTCGATCATGTCTACATAGTTCTCGAACCTGTAGGGTCCGCATGCTTAACGTTCGATGACGATTTGTATTATGAGTTTCGTGTTTTGATGAACCGAAGTTTGTTTAGAGTCCCGGATGAGATCACGGACATGACGAGGAATCTTGAAATGGTCGAGACATAAAGCTTGATATATTGGAAGGTTATGTTTGGACACCGGAATGGTTTCAAATAGGTTCGGGCATTTTCCGGAGTACCGAGGGTTACCGGAACCCCTTGGGGGATTAATGGGCCATAGTGGGCCTTAGTGGAGAAGAGAGAGGGATGGCCAGAGGTGGCGCCCCCCATTGCCTAGTCCGAATTGGACATGGGGAGGGGGCGGCGCCCCCCTCCTTCCTTCTCTTCTCTCCACTTTCCCTTCTTCTCCTACTTGGACTAGGAAAGGGGGGGGGGACTGAATCCTACTTGTACTAGGAGTCCAAGTAGGACTCCCCCCATGGCGCGCCCCCTCCTAGGGCCGGCCTCCTCTCCTCCCCCTTTATATAAGTGGGGAGGGAGCACCCCAAAGACACACAAGTTAATCTTTTAGCCGTGTGCGGTGCCCCACCTCCATAGTTACACACCTCGGTCATATCGTTGTAGTGCTTAGTCAAAGCCCTACATCGGTAACTTCACCATCACCGTCACCATGCCGTCGTGCTGACGGAACTCTCCCTCGGCCTCAACTGGATTAAGAGTTCGAGGGATGTCATCAAACTGAACGTGTGCTGATCGCAGAGGTGCCATGCGTTTGGTACTTGGATCGATTGGATCGCGAAGACGTTCGACTACATCAACCGCATTACTAAACACTTCCACTTTTGGTCTACAAGGGTATGTAGACACACACTCCCCTCTCGTTGCTATGCATCTCCTAGATAGATCTTGCGTGATCGTAGGTAAAATTTTGGAAATACTGCGTTCCCCAACAGTCTTTCATCTAGTGGTGTTATGTGAACGTCTACTACATGACACTTCACCATGATTTGGGCTTAGGGGAAGGCGTTGGGAAGTAGCAAGTAGATGATAGGTTGATAGAGTGACAGAAACTCAAACCCTAGTTTATGTGTTGCTTCATAAGGGGCTGATTTGTTCCACATGTTTCATGCTATGGTTAGATTTATCTTAATTCTTCTTTCATAGTTGCAGATGCTTGCGTGAGGAGTTAATCATAAGTGGGAGGCTTGTACAAGTAAGGATAGCACCCAAGCACCGGTCCACCCACATAGCAAATTATCAAAGTAACGAGCGCAAATCATATAATCATGATGAAAACTAACTTGACAACAATTCCCATGTGTCCTCGGGAGTGTTTTGCTTTATATAAGAGTTTGTCCGGGCTTATCCTTTGCTACAAAAATGATTGGGCCACCTTGCTGCACTTTTTCTACACCTGTTACTTGTTATCCGTTACAAATTATCTTACTAAAATCTATATGTTACCGATAATTTCAGTGCTTGCAGAAAATTCCTTGCTGAAAACCGCTTGTCATTTCCTTCTGCTCCTCGTTGAGTTTGACACTCTTACTTATTAAAAGGACTATGATTTATCCCCTATACTTGTGGGTCATCATGTGACATGACATTTCTGTGTGTGTGTCTAATATTTTGGTAGCAACTTTGAGTAGTTGTATCATATTTTATAGATGATTGTTAGGCAAGATTACATGGTTGGTGTCGCTATGCCATGTTTACATTTGTATTGCTACATATACTAGTGTATTCTTATGGTATAGAACTTTTCTTATTACTTCTTGTTAACTATCGTAGGTGTTTAATTTACCTAAGATGGTAGCTATGCATGCTTAGTTGATTGCTATGTCATGTTATTACTTACTCAAAGTAGTTGTATGCCTACCATGTGTTATAGCATTGCCAGTATGCACTACCATGTGATTGCACATATGGTAGCCTTCAAAAAGATGATTCACATGATACTAGTTTGCTGATCTCGTACTTCCTTTTATTAAATAACCTCTTACTTGATCAATAATATGCCATGTTGTGATTGCATAAGATTGCAAAACATGTGTGTATTGATTCATGTATTAGATGATTCCTAAGTTGTCTATCTATGTACTTGCAGGTGTATGATGTACTAGATAGGAAATGCATGGAATCATGTTATTCATGTCAGTATAGTACATTGCTTGATTTTCTCAATGGCACAGTCTAGTTATTTACTTGCCTACATGGTTAGTGTGCTACGTCCATATGTTTATATGTCATGACTAACATTCTAGTGTTGTGTGCTATTGGAATGTTTGATATTATATTAGCTCGTATTAACTAAGTTATGTTATAGTTATTTGTCGAATTGTATTGATAGAAAATTCTAGTAAATCATGTGATGATCATCTCCATTCTTAGCATCATATCAATTTTATTTTGTTATTTCATTTGCGATATGCTTAAGCCTATGCGTCATGCCATGGTAGTGATCCTTCTTGTCTTATTATACTCCATGTATTATAGTTGTTCTTGTGTTGCTTTTGTATACTTAACTAGTCTTGTGTTAGTGTTATGAGTTTTTCATACGCGTTGTAATAGTTCATCATACCTAGGACAAGTCATATATGATGTTCATAGAATTATGCTATGATCATACACTTAGTGTGTGCATCATGATTTGTTGCTTTAGGCATGTGGGATACTATAAATTGCCCGTGGTCATTAGTATTGGTTGTTCTTTATTATTGAGATCATGTCGTAGTGTAGTATCTTCTCCTGATCACTCGTATGTTTGATGCTTGAGTTATTTGTTAAGATCTCTGGTGATTCTATATTCACATGCCTTCTATGATATGTGTCTTATGGTTTAGTTGTTTAATTAGCTTTCGCCGTAGTATTGAGTTGGCTCTTGTTATAGAAGTGTTTCTAATATTTATCATGGTTGATGTTTGACTCTGATTGATGTTAACCATTATAAGTATTTTAATGCGGAGCATCCTACGGTCATCCCCCTGGACCTACCATCTCCTCTCGAAGTGCCAAGAGGACCTATGACATGAGCTAGACCTAGAGCTCTCGAGACCGAGGTGACTTCCTTCCTTAGTGATATCACATATGATCGACTCGAGACATGGATACTACCTAAGTCCGAGATGTTGTGCATGATTAGGTACCAAGAGGACCCTCCCAGAGATGCACGTGAAGACGGACAAGTCCCCAAGTTCACGGATGAAGAGAACCAATGGAAGGAGTCAAGAGCAGCTTCTAGGTCCCAGACATCTGGCCATGACCCTGGACATACGGCCATGACCCCGGACATCCGGCCCCTGGAGCATCATCTGCCCAGCCGCCAAGCTCCTACAGGCCCCTGACATCTGGCGCCAGCCAGGACATCTGTCCCAAAGTCCGGAAATCTGGCACCCTCCATCCAGAGAGCATGAAGGCCAGCCCCTCCAGCTCGGACATCCGGCCACCCCAGCCCAGACATCCGGCCCCTCATGAAAGCCCGAACATCTGGCCCGACGCCCGGACATCCGGCCTCCCATGTCTGCGCACAGTGTAAGGGCCCGAGGCCCATGTACCCCTTCGCCCACCTAGACTATATATACTTCTCCTCCTCCCTCTTTCTAGGGTTAGCATTGGTTTAGCTCATACTTGAGATAGAGCTTTGCTAATCCATACGGATCTACTCCTTAAGAGAGACCACGCCCCCTCTTCGGAGAAGATCCACGTTGGATTCAAGACCTTCTTCATGGAGAAGACCCCCATGAAGACCTCCTCATGGAGAAGAACCGGTTACCCCTTTGTATCGTCCCTTGTTGACTTTGGATCGTGTGATCTCTATGTTTACTCGGATCTAGCATATGTGTGATCGTTCGTGTTGGTTTGAGTGATTCTCTCGTGTTTCCCCTCGTGTTCTTCATGTCCCTCATTGGGATCCGCTCCTTTCGTGAAAGATCGGCCATCTAGGGTTCGACCCTACATCATCTTGGTATCTAGGGCCACGTTGATCATGATTTCGGAGCCTCCCCGTTGTGTTTTCTAGCCCCGTTTTGTTGATTTTTTCCCTAATTCGAAAATTACCCACAAAAATAGCCCCAATTTTTTTTGTGATTTGTTGGTGTGATGAAGTTTTGTTGGAGTTGATCCACGTATTTCATGTGTTGCAGGTAGATCTAGATTTCCCCCATCTTTTCCCCAATTCCCATCCACAAAATCTCTTGAATTTTGCCCGATTTTGCCTCTTCCACGCGGAGTTCCTCGAGTTTGTCCATGGATCCAGAGCCCGGACATCCGGCCCGTACCCCCGGACATCTGGCCATCCCGGACATCCGACACTCAAGCCCGAACTTCCAGCCCCTGACAGCATCACTTCCATCCACCGCCCTCTTTTCCGTCCAAATTTCGCCAAATTTTGTTCTGGTGCCCTCATCCAGTTCCGCATAGCACCACCATTTCCCACATACATCACCATCGCATACCACTACCAACTCCGACAATTTTGTCATGTTTTTCTTTGAGAATTTGAGTTGCAGTTTCGTGTCCTATTGTGTTTCGGCTTTAGGTATGGTTAGACATCGACATCACCGCCGCTCATCTTCGCCACGGACGGGTCATCTACAACAACCACTTCACCATTTTGACACCATACCGTAATCATGAAATGGTAACCCCATCTTGGTATCGTGTTATATCATTCTTGCCATTCCATTAATAACCACCATAGCCCAATTTTGCGTATCTTACCCATCGAGGCTAGCCTTTGAGTATTGCCGGCAACATCACTTTTGCAGATTAGTGGTCATACTTCACATTGCATACTTACCATATCATCTTGGTATATATCTTGGTATCCTCTTTTGTTTCACAAAGTTTTCATCGCATACACAATTGCTATCTTGGTTCGTGAAACATTGCATGAGAAAAGAGCTCAAAAGAAAAGAGCCAAACAAGCTTTCGAGCAAAAGGGAAAGATAAGCAAAGAGCTTTTAAGAAAGAACCATAGCATCAGACAACATTAAGATTGTCATACTAGATCATCTGGGATCATATCATCGGAATACCATACATAGGGCATACTTGGGACAGAAGCCACTGCACTTTTGCTCAGTAGGTTGTGCACAACTCTTCATATCCGCCTATTGTGCAATTGTGCTAGCGTCTCTCTAGTGTTGTGCAACAAGAGGATTCCACATTTTGGCTCATCCTTGGTTGCACGACCCCATTTATCTCTTTGTGTGTGTGTTTCCGTGTACCATATTTTGCTATTAGTCTACTTGTTGCATTGCAAATTTGAGATTCTTTTCCAACATTATTGAAGCTCACTAGCAATTGCATCAAATTTTGTGCCACCATCCTAACCGAGCTCCACCATAGGATTTTACTTGTGAAGGTGTGAGAAACCGACAAGAATTGGTACCAATTGTGCTATTTCCTTGTTCCACATTTGAGTGATCATTGATCCATCTTCAACATCGGTCAAGGTACATTTGGTATAAGTTCTTCTATTTCTCCCACTCACGTATTTGCTTGGAACGATGGATAGGCCAAGTACATCTACCAACCCACTCTTCATCGAGCAAGACGACGACATGTCCTCCTATGTCACAAAGAGCCACCTCTTTGGTGCACAATGTCCTTTGCATCAAGAGCAACAAGCAATGAGCGATTGCATCGAGAACCTTGCCACTGACTTGCGACTCTCCGAGAAACGTACAAGAGACTATTTTGACAACAATCTCGATGACCACAAGCAAGAGAATGACGCAAGAATGGACGAGATTCATGCTTTGTTGCTCAACCGCTCTTCTTCCACTTCGTCCTCATCAAGACGGAGCCGATCAGGTCGACACTCCGACTACACCATCTCCGGCTCAAGTACACCGACATTGAATACTCGTCGGCGTGCCACGCGCCTAGATCGTCAAGAAAACCGCAACCCTTTACACGACAACGACTCTCAAGAGAAACGATACCATCAAAACCAAGCTACTTTTGCACAAGCACAAGAACGGCAACGCCAACGCCAATAAGAAGAGGAAGAGAGAGCGCGACTAAACCAAGATGCACAAGATGCCGAGGCACAATGTCAAGACCAACAATCGCGAGAAGCTCAAGCACTTGAGGTGCAACATGCCCTCCGAGATTCAAGTTGAGCCGTAGCCACGCACAAGTGACAAGCTCGTGAACAACAAGAAGCGCTTCGCGAAGAAGTTCAAGAGAGGAACTATCAAGCTCGGGTGCATCGTCAAGTTCCACGACCTCCTCATCAAGAACCCCACTACGTCCTCATTTGGTGGGAACAAGTCATTGAGCGCCAAGCGGCAAGAGGTGAACCACCCATCACTACTTGGGCGCAAATGAAGGATGTCATGAGAGCACGCTTCGTGCCAACCTACTACGACCGCGACCTCTTCAAGAAACTCCAACTCCTCAAGCAAGGAACCAAGAGCGTTGAATAATATTACAAGGAAATGGAGGTTGCCATGATACGAGCTAATGTCACGGAAGATGATGAGCAAACTATGGCACGTTTCTTGAATGGACTCAATCATCCTATCAAAAAGATCAATGACTTCCAACCATACATGAACCTCATTGAGCTAGTGCATCAAGCTACCAAAGCGGAATGTCAAGTGCAAGATGACTTCAAGTATGACAAGTTCTCATCCTAGTCCTATGGCTTCTCCAAAACCCAAGCTCCAATGACTCCAACACCTTCTACCTCTGCAAAGCCATCTACTAGCAATGCCGACAAGTGGAGTTACAAGAAAACTTTGACAACCTCTAGTCATCCTCCTACTACAAGAAACTTCAAGCCGAGAGCTTCATCATCCTCTACCCCAACCGATGAGACCATCAAGACAATTTCCTTCAAATGCTGCACATGCAGAGGCCGAGACCACAAGTCCTTTGAGTGTACCAACAAGCGCACCATGATCCTCAACGACGATGGTACATACGACTCAATGAGTGAAGGAGAAATGCAAGCACTTGAGCAAGTGACAATGCACAGGCAAGTGAACGAAGATTAAGAGGAACAAGTCTTTTGTGACAAAGATTCAAGCCCTGCTCTTGTTGTCTCCAAGGTTTTGTCTCTTCAACATCAACAAGAAGAAGACGAAAGATGACACATCTTTCATACCAAGGCTGGAATCAATGTAAGGTCCGTCAAGGTGATCATCGATGGAGGGAGTTGCCATAACCTAGCAAGTGAAGAACTATGCTCCAAGGTCCAATTGGTCAAGATGAAGCACCCACATCCCTACGAAGTTCAATGGCTTAGCGAGTCCGGCACTATCCAAGTTGAGCATAGAGTGCATGTCTCCTTCAAAATCGGAGCTTACCAAGACACTTTGGAGTGTGATATCGTTCCAATGACCGTTTGCCACCTTCTTCTTGGACAACCATGGCAATTTGATCGAGGTGTCATCCACAACGGCCGTACGGATCACTATATCTTCAAGATGAAAGGAAAAGAGTACGTACTTCGCCCTATGTCTCCAAGCCAAGTGATCGCCGAGAAGCAAGCCACCCATCATGGAAAGAATAGTGAGAGAGCGAACCACCAAAACAAAGTGAGCGCCACAAGCCCAAATCGAGTGCCTCCACGATGAGCAACAAGAAGAACTTAGTTCTATTTTCCACCAAAAGTGAGATAAGAGAAGTGTGTGAGAACCCATCAAGTGTCATTCACTATGTTATTTTGTGCAAGGACGAAGCACCAAAAGCTAACACCTCTCACAATCTACCTTTAGTATTATCTTCTCTATTGCAGGAATTCCATGATGTTTTCCTCGATGAGCTACCTCCGGGTCTACCTCCTCTACAAGGCAAAGAGCACCAAATCGACCTCATCCCCGGAGCTCCCCTTCCTAACAAGGCTCCATACCGCAGCAACCCCAAGGAAACTAAGGAGATCCAACGACAAGTACAACAACTCATCGACAATGGTCATGTACGAGAAAGTTTGAGCCCTTGTGCCGTCCCGGTAATCCTTGTTCCCAAGAAAGATGGTACATATCGCATGTGTTGCGATTGCCATCCTATCAATGCTATTACCGTGCGATTGCCACAATTTTCTTTAAGATTGGTCTTAAAAGTGGCTACTATCAAATACGCATCCAAGAAGGTGATGAATGGAAAACCGCATTTAAGACCAAATTTGGCTTATATGAATGGCTTGTTATGCCAATGGGTTTATCCAAAGCACCCAGCACTTCCATGCAACTCCCGCATTTTGTTTTTCGACCTTATATTGGTGTGTTTGTTGTGGTCTACTTTGATGATATTCTTGTGTTTAGCAAATCTATCAAAGATCATGTCACACACCTTAGAACCATGCTACAAACTCTTAGAAAATACCACCTTTATGCTAATATGGACAAATGCCTTTTCGGTGTTGACAAGCTTGTTTTCTTGGGTTTAGTTGTGTCTTATAAGGGTGTTCATGTTGATGAATCTAACATCAATGCTATTAAAACTTGGCCCCAACCAACCAACTTGCAACAAGTGCGTAGCTTCCTTAGTTTAGCCGGTTTCTACTGTTTTGTGAAGGATTTTAGCACCATTGCTTCACCTTTGCATGCTTTGAGTAAGAAGAATGCACCCTTTGTTTGGGGACCATCCTAAGATACCACATTCAATGAGCTTAAGAATTTGCTTACTCATGCTCCCGTGCTTGCATTACACAACTTTGACAAACTGTTTCATATTCATTGCGATGCTAGTGGTAATGGCATAAGAGGTGTGTTAACACAAGAGAAGCGCCCCATAGCTTACTTTAGTGAGAAACTTTCCGGAGTGCAACTCAATTTCCCCATCTATAACAAAGAGCTATGTGCTTTAGTGCGAGTTTTGCATGAATGGGAACATTATCTTAGCCCTCATGAATTTATCATCCATACTGACCATGAAACACTTAAATACCTTAAGGGTCAAACTAAGTTGAACAAGCGTCATGCTAAATGGAGTGAGTTCATTGAGTCTTTTCCTTATATCATCAAGTACATTAAAGGTAAGGAAAATGTTGTGGCGGATGCACTTTCCCGCATAGCATGCTTGTTACTCAACTTGAATTGGATGTCATTGGCTTTGAGCACATAAATGACTTGTATGCGCATGATCCTACTTTTGCTATTCCTTATGCCAAATGTTTGACAAATACATCTTGGGAACGCTATTACATCAGAGATGGCTATCTTATGAGAGCTAACAAACTATGCATCCTCGAGTCTTCTCTTCGTTTGTTGCTTTTGCAGGAATCTCATGGAGGAGGTCTAATGGGACACTTTGGACGTGACAAGACATTTGCTACGCTCTCCAAGAACTATTATTGGCCCAAGATGTTCCACGACGTCAACCGCTTCACCAACCGATGCTCTACATGTCACAAAGCTAAGTCTAAAGCTCAATCCCAAGGTCTCTATATGCCTCTCCCAATTCCGTATCAACCATGTGAAGATATTAGCATGGATTTTGTGCTTGGTTTGCCTAGAACTAGAAATGGAAAGGATTCCGTATTTGTTGTTGTGGACTGATTCTCTAAGATAGCTCATTTCATTCCTTGCAACAAGATAGACGATGCTTCTCATGTTGCCAACCTCTTTTGTAGGGAAATATTGCACCTCCATGGAGTACCAAAGACGATAGTCTTGGACTGCGACATCAAGTTCGAAAGCTACTTTTGGAAAACCTTATGCGCCAAGCTCGGAATCAAGCTACTCTTCTCCACGGCATACCATCCACAAACCAATGGCCAAAAGGAGGTGACCAACCACACACACTCCACTCTACTTTGCGTGCTAATCAAGAAGAACATAAAGCAGTGGGAGGAGTGTCTACCTATCGTCGAGTACGCCTACAACCGAGCAAGACATTCGACTGCTGGCAAGTCCCCCTTCGAGGTCGTCTATGGTTTCAACCCGTTGTCCCAATTGGACATTCTTCCTCTACCACTACAAGAGTGCACAAACATGGACGTAAGTGACCAAGTCAACTATCTCAAGGAAGACGCATGAAGATACAAGGCACACCATTGAACGCCAAGTACAACGACTCGCGACCAAGGTCAACCTCAACAAGCACCCCTTGGTGTTCAACATTGGAGATCTTGTGTGGCTACACCTTTGCAAGGACGACTTCCCCGACGAACGCAAGACCAAACTTCCACCACGAGCGGATGGACTCTTCAAGGTGCTTGAACGCTACAACAACAACGCCTACAAGATCGACATTCCGCGAGACAAGTACTCCGTGAGCGACATCTTCAACATCAAAGATCTCTCTCCCTACCATGGTGATGAAGATTTCGACCCGAGGTCGAATCTTTCCCAAGGGAGGGGAGATGATGCGGAGCATCCTAAGGTCATCCCCATGGACCTACCATTGCCTCACGAAGTGCCAAGAGGACCTATGACACGAGCTAGAGCTAGAGCTCTCGAGACCGAGGTGACTTCCTTCCTTAGTGATATCACATATGATCCACTCGAGACATGGCTACTACCTAAGACCGAGATGTGCATGATTAGGTACCAAGAGGACCCTCCCAGAGATGCACGTGAAGACATACAAGTGCCCAAGTTCATGGATGAAGAGAACTAACAGAAGGAGTCAAGAGCAGCTTCCAGGCCCCGGACATCTGGCCATGACCCCGGACATCCGGCCCAGCCCAGACATCCGGCCCGACGCCCGGAAATCCGGCACCCTCCATCTAGAGAGCGTCGAGGCTAGCCCCTCCAGCCCGGACATCTGGCCACCCCAGCCCGAACATCTAGCCTCCCCTGTCTGCGCACAGTGTAAGGGCCCGAGGCCCGTGTACCCCTTCGCCTACCTAGACTATATATACTTCTCCTCCTCCCTCTTTCTAGGGTTAGCATTGGTTTAGCTCATACTTGAGATAGAGCTTTGCTCATCCATACAGATCTACTCCTTGAGTGAGACCGTGGCCCCTCTTCGGAGAAGATCCACGTTGGATTCAAGACCTCCATCACGGAGAAGACCCCCATCAAGACATCCTCACGGAGAAGAACCGGTTACCCCTTTGTATCGTCCCTTGTTAACTTTGGATCGTGTGATCTCTATGTGTACTCGGATCTAGCATATGTGTGATTGTTCTTGTTGGTTTGAGTGATTCTCTCGTCTTTCCCCTCGTGTCACTACTGGAATTAGCTTCTTTGCCGTCCGCCACGGACGATGGCAAAGGCGTAGATCACGGACGGCAAACTTCTTTGCCGTCCGCTAGTGGACGGTAAACTGTCCGGATGAACACGTGCCAGCAAAGGCCTTCTTTGTCGTCCGCTTCTTAGAAACGAACGACAAAGGATTACACAGTCTGCCACCTGAAGCCAGCAGACAACAAAGATAGCGGATGGCCACGCGGTGGTGTGAGGGCCGTTGGGGGGTTAACGACGCTCTTTGCCGTCTGCCAGCGGATGGCAAAGAGTCAAAGCTCTTTGCCGTCCGCTGACAGACGGCAAAGAGCCCAGCTAGGCAGCACTGGGAAGCTGCCACGTGTCCAGATATGCCATCCGCCAGCAGACGACAAAGAAGTTTAAATATTTGCCGTCTGCCAGCGGATGGCAAAATGACCAAATAGGCAGCCAGTGATCCCAGTTTGCACAGGTGACTGCCACGTGTCCTCTTTGCCGTCTGCTAGCGGACGGCATATCTCGTTGCCGTCTGTTAGCGGACGGCAAAGAGGCTATATATCCCTTGTTTTTATTTAAATCCCATTAATTAGACATGGTTTCAAACACAGATATACATGCATACATATCCAACATATCCAACAACATGTCCAACAACATATGTCATCAAATCCAACAACATAGGTCAACAAAGTCTAATATATCCATATATACATAACCAGAAACAAGTTTCCAACAACATATCCAAACAAGTTTTCATAAACAACAAGGAAGCACCAGAATAATAGTACACTCCATGAATCCAAGCTTCCTCTTGTGAACAAAATCTGCAAATTGGGAAAGATAAAAGTTAGAAGAAGAAGAAGATTTTTCTTTCTTCTCTTTCTTTTTTCCTCTCCTCTTCTTTATCTTCTTCTTCTTCTAACTAAGGTAGGTAAAAATGTCATTTTATTGCTAAGCTAGGTAAAAATGCTAAGTGTAGGTCATTTTAGAGCTAAGCTATGTAAATAGGTCATTTTGGAGCTTAGTAAGGTTATTATTTCATTTTTGAGGAAAATAAGCTAAGTCTATATCATTTTGGAGCTAACAAAGATTATCATGCCATTTTTTATCTAAGTATGCTAAGTATGTCATAAATGAACTGAATAAGCTAAGTATAGCTCATTTTTTTATCTAACTTAGGTAATTATGCCATTTAGGAGGAAAATAAGCTATGTATCCATTTGTAAAGCAACACGCTAGAGAAAACTTACCCTAATCACAACAAATGTGATGAAGATCGCTACTAAGGTAACAATTGATCCAACGGCATAATGATACCAAGCCTCATTATCAATGGCATATTTTCTAATCTTCTTAAGCTTCAGGTGGATTGCATCCATCTTCAAGCGCATTGCATTCATCTTCATCATGTGATCATCGATGACATCGGCAACATACAACCCCAATGTCATCTTATCTTCTTCAATTCTTTTAATTTTTTCTTTCAAATACTCATTTTCTTTTTCAACTAAATTTAACTTCTCGACAAGAGGGTCCGTTTCAAATTCCGGTTCACATACCTCCTAGATTAAAATATCTCTATGTCAACTTGATGGCCATAATTTTCATAAATGTGAAATGCAACAAATAGTTATGAAAGAGAATTTACCACATCTGAATCATAAAGCGGGCGAGGGAGGACCGGGACGGACATCAAGACCATGGCACTATGTATAACAAACAATCATACAAAGTAAGAAAATTATGAATACCAACTATATAAATCATACAATCATACAAATAACTATATAAATCAAGTTCAACATAAAAAATTGAATACCTAATAATCACTATCGGTAATGACGTGCTCATCATCATCATTAATAAAAGCATCATCATCATCACTATCGGTAATGACGTGCTCATCATCATCATTAATAAATGCATCATCATGTGGAAGGCCACCTTTACGTAATCATTCAGGCATTAACAAGTCATCTGCAGCTGTAACTTCTTATTCTTCTGGCTCTTCTTGTTCCAGCTCAAGGGTGAAGTCGGATTCACTATCGTTGTCTCCTTCAATGTTCTAGGGTGGAGTAGAGCGGTTCTTGAAATGTTTTTTTGGAAAGATATGTTTCTTGGAAGAATTCTCCTTCATCATATGTGTCTTGATTAATGTGAGGTTCATAATCCTTTTCATTGGGGGGAGGTGGTCTAACATGTGGCGGCACTTCATAAACGACGTCCCAACCATTGAGATTTGGATCACTTTGACAGGCCCACAGTAGATAGAAAACTTGGGTTGCCTGTTGAGCCATAATATAAACATCGGGAACATCCAAATGGGTGCTTTGTTTGATTTCGACTAGCCCTATATGTTCATGAGTCCTTCTAGTCTCCCTCTACTAGAACTAATAACATCTAAAGACTACGACATTTGGTGGGTTTTCACCATAGAATTCAAGTTCATAAATTGCTTCAACTCTTCCATAATACTCGATACCTCCTTCGTCGATAGTAGAGACACAACAATTTGTAGACTTTCGGTCGGCCATAGATAGCTCTTTGCCATAGGTATGAAAGCGATACCCGTTGATGTCGTATTTGTCAAATGAACGGACCTTATAGTCAAAACCATTAGCTACATGTCTCAATTCAGCATCCATAATCTCTGAATTAGCTCACAAGTTTAATATGAAAGGATTGTTGCATTAGTTGCAAATTAGCCAAAAAATGAAAGGGTCAAATGGAAATTACCTTTTTTTGAACCAAGAGATGAAACTGGGATATTCGGCTCCTTGTTTTGCCAGAAGCTCATACTCTTCGATGGAATCCTTTTGGATCACCGCTCCATACGAGAATATGGCGACGTATCGACTGCATCAAATATCCAGGAATAAGAGAAGTTCAAAGGAATTAGAAGTTGTGAAACAATGTATCAAGATCTTACTCGATGTATGGCCGGACTTCTGTTAGGTTGTTGAAGAGATATAGCGAAATGGTCCGCCATTCTTCAACATCCAACCTTATTGGTTTCCAACCACTAGCTGGTGCAAGATTCCCTTTGAATAGGCTGAGGTTGGATTGACCCTTTTGAGGTTCGTCAGCATTGTACCGAGGCTTCGGATTATGCAAATGACGTTTTTTTGGCTTCATAGTGTGCTGCCACGAAGATTGCCGCCTCCTCAGTGATGAATGCCTCCGCCATCGATGCTTCTATTCTACGTTTATTTTTACATTTTGCTCAAAGCGTCTTCTGCATCCTCTTAGTTGAGTAGCACCAACGATTTTGCACCCCCCAGTCGTGCCTTGGCCGGGAGATGCAAAATCAAGTGTTGCATTGGATTAAAGAAGCTTGGCGGAAAGATCATCTCTAACTTGGAGATCAACTCCGGTGCCAACTGTTCCATTTCTTCTAGGAGGCCAGGCGATAGTTCTTTCTAAAAGAACACGGAATAAATAGCTTAGCTCTCCCAGTACTAGCCATTCATCCTTAGGGATGAAGCCACGCAACATCACCGGCATTATCCGCTCAATCCATATGTGCGAATCATGACTTTTAGACCAAATATTTTCAATTTTTGAAGACTCGCTCCCCTCTTTACATTTGCTGCATACCCATCGGGGAACATCAACTGCATTTTCACCCACAAAATAATTTCCTTCATAGCTGGCCTTCCAAGATTTAACCATGCCTTTCGCTTCATCCAGTTCCCCTTTCCTTTCGGTTCTTTCATGTTTTGTAACGGTCTATCACATAGCTCCTCTTGATCGACTCTAGCCTTAGTATTATCCTTTGATTTCCCCTCTATGCCGAACAATGTACCAAAAATGGCTTCGGCGATATTCTTTTCAGTGTGCATCATGTGATGTTGTGTGGGCAAAGGAGGTCTTTGAAGTAAGGCAGATCCCAGAAGCATGTCTTGTGAGTCCAAGCGTGTTCCTTATTATACCCCTTGAAATACCCTAGATGCTCTGGATCTGGCTCGAGAGCATTTAACTGATCTAGGGTCTATTGGCCTGTCAACGCAGGTGGTGCAAAGTGTTTGACAACTCTACCTTTGATGAAGTTCTTCTTGTCTTTCCTGAACTTATGGCCAGGATGTAGAAATGGTCTGTGCAAATCGAAGCAACTATACTTGTGCCCTGCCGTCAGCCAACAAAGCTCAAGAGCTCCCTTGCATGTGGGGCACGGGAACCTTCCATGCACACACCAGCCAACGAATAGCGCATACGCCGGCAAATCATGCGTCAAGTACATGTAACAGGCACGCATTATGAAGTTATCTTTGCTAAAGGCGTCGTATGTCTTGAACCCATTATCCCGAGCTTCTTGCAATTCTTCCTTAAGTGGCTACATGTACACATTCATATTATTCCCCGGATAGTTGGGCCCTGGAATTATCAACGTCAGGAAAATGTTCTTTCTTTGCATAATCTACCCAAGGGGGAGATTGAGTGGAATGAAAAACACGGGCCAATAGCTGTATGCAGTTGCCATCTGACCAAACACAATGAACCCATCTATGCTTACGGCGACTCGAGGATGCCTTGGATCTACCGTTTTTTCCTTATGTAATGCATCGAAGCTCTTCCACGCTTCACCATCCGATGTGTGCACTATCATCACATTCCCATCTACATCTAGTTTGGTTCTTTTGCCCGTTTTGTGCCATGTCATCTGTCTGGCCATCTCTTTGACCATGAAAATACGTTGAAGTCTTGGTACGATTGGCATATATCAAACAACATTAACGGGTATTTTGGTCTGCGTCTTCTCACCCATACCGTTGTCTACCACAACATACTTGGAAGAATTGCAAATGGGACAATAGTTCAAGTCCTCATACTGAAGCATAAATAAGAAACATCCTTTCTCATAGGCATGTATCTTCTCATAGGGCATCTTAAGAGCACGGAGGATTTTGTCTGACTAGTACAGGTTTGGAGGTAGCACATGGCCTTTGGGTAGAAATCGTCCGAATACTGTCATCATCGCGTCGTAGCATTCTCTGCCCAAGTTGAATTGATCCTTCAGAGCCATTATTTGTGAGATGGCATCTAGCTGACAAAGCATCGTGTGCTCGTGGAGAGGACGTTTTGAGGACTCCAACATTTCAGTGAAGGCCTTTGCAGATTCCTCCATCTCCTCGTCCGAGTCCCGAGCATCGTCAAAGTCTTGCACCATCTCTGCGGTCCCGGTACCATGCTCGTCGGTGCGACGACGAACCACCTCGGCTTTGGCACATTGGGCAGACTCACCATGTAATGTCCAGACCGTGTAACCAGGCGTAAAACCAAACTTCTGCAGGTCTTTACTCATTTCAAGCTCGTCCCTCTTTTTATAGTTGTCGTAATGGGCACAGGGTCACCAGCTTAATTACTGGCCATTTGCAAATGCGGCTCTAACAAACCCCTTGGTTTTTGTTAACCATTCCTCGGTCCAAACTTTCTGACTAGTTTAACCGGTGTACATCCATGCACGATCACTCATATTGACTTCCTACTTGACACACAAGAAATATATACATAATTAAGCAAACCATGCATATCCATCAGTTAATGGAGTTTGTCATTTTTATTACGTCCATGCAACCTACACGCTAATAGGTAAAGATAGGTCCTAATCCCACTTGAGCATGTTTAGATTGGGTTCGTTTTCCCATGCTCTACTCCGGATCCTACGCAAAATTTCGGCAGCACCTCCCCACTGTTCTCCTGATACACGTCTTGGCAATAAGCAGAGAGGATGTGTACCCGGAGAACAACAGGGAGGCACTGACGAAATTCTGCATCAGATCCGGAGTAGAGCATATGCGAAAAGAAACCCAATCTACACATACTTGGGCTGTCCATGGATAACATTGGACAATTCGAAAGAATCATGATTAGAAATATGCAAATGCACGCATATTTAGGGATCTAACCCTTTTGAACAGGAGACGCATAGTGGTTACGCATACTGATGATTGACACCTATAACTAGTAAGTCTCATCGGCACGAAGACCGGAACAGAGCAAATGAAGGGGGAGGAGGAGATGTCATTTGTGCTCACAAACAAACGCAAGGGCAGAGCTCATCGAACACCAGACCCTCGCAGCGATGAAATAACTACACATTTAAATCGAAAGATGAATAACATAGCAATTTTGTTACTTCCGTCGACCTAACTAAATTTTTAAAACAAGATGAGCGGGTTAGGGGGTCCTTGGTATCGATGGAACCTTAAATAGCAAGTATCATCGGTGCGAGATACATGTGGCGCTTGGCGTTGAACACTAGATCCATATCCCACAAGTGAAGCCGACGCCTGGCGTCCCGCAACAATAGTTCCGGTGGCCGATGACGGTCGAACACCTTGGCGAATTTGTCTGGCAGCGTCTGCGATGAGGATTAAAGCCAAGTTTTGAAATTTCAAACAACCAAACCGAATTGAGTCAGTTTGGGTGTTTCAAGTTTCAACACTTGCCTTTTAATCATCAACGCAGAGGCTGTCAGACAAATTCGCAATGGTGTTCGACTGCCATCGATGTCGAGAACAGTTGCTTTGGGACGCCGGATGTCGGCGTCACTTGTGGGAGATGGATGTCGTATTTGACACTTACAGCCACATGTATCTCGCACCGATGATACTTGCTATTTAGGGTTCCAGCGACACCGAGGAACCCCTAACCCACTCGTCCCCAGGCGCCCTCTTTTTTCCTTTCCTTCTTCTCTTCTTTTTCTTCTTCTTCTTCTTCTTCTTCTTCTTTCTTCTTCTCCCTCCTTCTCTTCCTCCCTCCTCCTCCTCCTTCTACTACTCCTCTTCTTCTAAACTAAAACTAAAACTAATCTAAAATAAACTAAAACTAAAACTAAACTGAAAATAAAACTAAACTAGAACTAAAACATAAACATAAACTAAACTAAAAGAAACTAAAAAACTAAACTAAAAAAGGGGGGAAGAACAAACCTACAGGGGATCACCGGTGGAGGGCGAGGTCGGCCAGTGGGGCGGGGCAGTGCAGGGGCCG